>NW_028283617.1:600000-887959 GCF_059441095.1 Idiotropiscis lumnitzeri
CTTGCGCCAATCAATATCATTTTTTACATTTTGACGTACTGCACGGTGCCCTTTTAACGGATCTGATTGAAAATTGGCTAGAAAAGACTCAAGACATTGATCTTACTCTATCCCTATTTTTGTGACTTTCCTTCGAAGGGCGTGGCTATTACGGTGCCGCAGAGTCTGATTATTCTCCGTGGCAACAAAAGTTCCTGCAAAATGATTCAGATGATCCATCTTCTCGAAGTTTTTCACATTTGAGGATATTCAGGCCCTGAAGACGGCTGCCAACTTATTTTTGATCGCAGTGGTAGCGCCACCAACTGGTTAAAACAAATACAAATTATTTTCGTTGATGTTTTTCTCCGGGCATGTTAACAAAATCTACCTTATATTTGCTCGGATGAGTGTTTAGGCCTTGAGCATGTCACAATATGAAAGTCTTTCGCCTTCTTCAGAGTGTCACATGATGGTGTCTTGTGACCCGTCTTTATCAGCTGATGTTCCATGAGGGCGTGACTTACCTGTCACAAGAATGAAGGCAAGTCACGCCCCCCGCTGTCCGTTCACTCCGCCAAGATGCTGGTCCAGGTGGTAGAGAGGATGAAGGCTCCCTTGTCTCTGTTCATGGTTTTTATGCCTCGCTTGCAGATCTCAATGGCCTCTCTGATCCAGCGCTGTTGTTTGTTCTCTTCTGTGCGGATGACCCTGCCCTTCTCCCGGTCCATGATGTGGTTTTCCCTTTTGCAGTGGTCAGTGATTGCTGATTTGTAATGTTCATGTTGTGCTTGTTCTTTTACTGCTCTGATTTTTTTCATTTTTTTGACAGGTAAGTCACACCCTCATGGAACATCAGCTCAAGACACCATCATGCGACACTCTGAAGAAGGCGAAAGACTCGCCGAAACATGTCAGGTAAAAAATTAACCTAAAACATAATTGTCTGCTTTTAATGAATCAGTCAAATATCAATAATAAGAAGACAAAATGAACCTAATACAAATAAATGAATGCTTAATAACTCCCCTGCACATGCTCCTAAAAATCCAAACCTTCACCTGTAAATAAAACGTCCCGACCTGAAGACATCGTAATGTTATTATTTTGTTATACACACAGTGCCGCCAAGTGGAATCAAAAATTTGTTTTTATTTTAATTTTCACGTACTGCACGGTGCCCTTTTGACGAATCCGACTGAAAATTAGTCAGAAAAGACTCAAGACAATGATCTTACTCTCTGCCGAATTTTGTGACGTTTTGGCAAAAGGCGTGGCTATTAAGGTGCTGAAAAGTCCGATTGTACTCTGTGGCAACAAAAGCTCCGGCAACATGACTCAGATGATCCTATCTTCTCGAATTGTACACATTTGAGGATACTTCAGCCCTGAAGACATCTACCAACTTATTTTACATCGTAGTAGTAGCGCCACCAACTGGTAAAAGCTAATACAAGTTATTTTCTTGGATGTTTTTCTCCGTGCAACTCAACAAGGTCGCCCTCATATATGCTCGGATGACTGTTTCGGCCATGAGGATGTCACAATACGAAATTCGTCCTTTTTCGTGAAAAGTTGTGGGAGTGGCATTGCACTGTTCGGCAATAAAACAAAGCTGATTATTAGGTTCTAAATATGAACGACAACTCGTAAAACTTTACACACACATCAGGCCGAGCAAATTTATCAATATTTTATACGTTAGTTGTGCAGCTTTTTTGAAATGGCTCGCCATGGCCCTCGAGAAATGTTAAAAAAAGCAGCTCTGGTTGAGTGTTTCACCTCGCTTTTTGTAAATTTTATGGAGTACAGTGAACCCTCGGTTATCGCGGTTAATGGGGACCGAGACCACCCGCGAAAACTGAAAATCCGCGAAGTAGCGGCGCACCTTCAAAAATGCTTAAAAAAAATATACAATATATATAATAAATATATATATATATATATATATACGGGGAGAGAGAGAGTGAAATTCATGTTATAACAAAAAAACCAAATTATTATTAAAACGTATTATTTTTTTATTCCCCAGCCATTCTTTTTGTATTTATTTAATTACTCCGACTTTTACCTGCTGGTACGCCGTCCGGTGTGCCCTGTGAAATGAAAGGTGGCATTCTTTATTTATTTATTCATTCATAACTGACAGCCTCGCGCTCCGCTCGTGCCCGGGCAGAAGAGGTGCTCCAATTTGGCTTAACTGTGACACACGCCCGTCCTCCTCCCCCGGAGCTTCCATTCGGTTAAACTTAGGGGCCGCTTGGCACCGCCCGTGCCCGGGGAAGGTGCTCCTCTTCGGCTTACTGTGACGCGAGCATGCCCTCCTCCCCCGGAGATTCCATTCGGTTAAACTTAGGGGCCGCTTGGCACCGCCCGTGCCCGGGGAAGGTGCTCCTCTTCGGCTTACTGTGACGCGAGCATGCCCTCCTCCTCCGGAGCTTCCATTCGGTTAAACTTAGGGGCCGCTTGGAACCGCCCGTGCCCGGGGAAGGTGCTCCTCTTTGGCTTACTGTGACGCGAGCATGCCCTCCTCCTCCGGAGCTTCCATTCGGTTAAACTTAGGGGCCGCTTGGCACCGCCCGTGCCCGGGGAAGGTGCTCCTCTACGGCTTAACTGCCACGCACGCTGGCCGGAGCTCTGGTACGGTCCGAACCGCGCGAAACGTCGCCACCGATCGTGTACGGGGGAACGTGCTCTTCTTCGTCCACTCTCCTCTTCGCCCACGCTCTTCTTCGGCGCACGCCGGCCGTCTAACCGCTCCAGCGCCCCGTCGTGCCGCTCGGCGAAACTACAATGCCCCCGAATATTTTTTAGACCCGCGAAGCACTGAACCCGCGAAAGGTGAACCGCGAAGTAGCGAGGGTTCACTGTATGTATAAGACCAAGACCTACAAAAAAGTCTCTTGGAGCAATGAGCTAGGTTTTACAGGAAGTCGGCCATTTTGAATTTACTTAAAAGGGGGCGGGTCACCACAATGGACTTTGTGTAGAAATTATTATTGGGGCCCGAGCAGCGACGGCGGCGAGGTCCCTATTGTTTTTCTAGAAATTGTTATTAGGGCCCGAGCTGCGACGGCTGCGAGGTCCCTATTGTTTTTGTAGAAAATATTATTACTTTTATTATTATTATTATTATTATTATTAGGGCCTGAGCAGCGACCGCTGCGAAGTCCCTATTGTTTTTGTAGAAATTATTATTATTATTATTTTTCCGATTGTTCGATCGCATTTTTGACCCCCGAAACATGCACAAAAACTCACCAAACTTGGCAGTCTCATCGGGCATGGCGAAAAATTTGATATTTTAACGTCTAATATGAACAGGAAGTGAGTTATGAATTTTTGAAAGTCCGACTTTTGCCCTTTTTTGCATGTTTACAGGGGTCATTCTTTTGCACCCTGATCCTAAAGGCTTCATCTGATTGCCTTAAAATTCTGTCTGTAGCATCTGAAGACCTGGCACAAACACTGGGGCTAAAATTTTTTGTTTCCGAAATACTATATGACGGGGGCGGGGCATCAAAGTTTTCACTTAAGATTTCCTTCGCCGCTATGGACAAAATGCTTAATAACTCTCCTGCACATGCTGCTAAAAATCCAAAACTTCACATGTACATAAAGAGTCTGGACCTGAAGACATCTATATGTTTATATTCAGTTATACACCTTGCGCCAATCAATATCATTTTTTACATTTTGACGTACTGCACGGTGCCCTTTTAACGAATCTGATTGAAAATTGGCTAGAAAAGACTCAAGACATTGATCTTACTCTATCCCTATTTTTGTGACTTTCCTTCGAAGGGCGTGGGTATTACGGTGCCGCAGAGTCTGATTATTCTCCGTGGCAACAAAAGTTCCTGCAAAATGATTCAGATGATCCATCTTCTCGAAATTTTTCACATTTGAGGATATTCAGGCCCTGAAGACGGCTGCCAACTTATTTTTGATCGCAGTGGTAGCACCACCAACTGGTTAAAACAAATACAAATTATTTTCGTTGATTTTTTTCTCCGGGCAGGTTAACAAAATCTACCTTACATTTGCTCGGATGAGTGTTTAGGCCTTGAGGATGTCACAATACGAAAGTCTTTCGCCTTCTTCAGAGTGTCACATGATGGTGTCTTGTGGCCCGTCTTTATCAGCTGATGTTCCATGAGGGCGTGACTTACCTGTCACAAGAACGAAGGCAAGTCACGCCCCCCGCTGTCCGTTCACTCCGCCAAAATGCTGCTCCAGGTGGTAGAGAGGATGAAGGTTCCCTTGTCTCTGTTCATGGTTTTTATGCCTCGCTTGCAGATCTCAATGGCCTCTCTGATCCAGCGCTGTTGTTTGTTCTCTTCTGTGCGGATGACCCTGCCCTTCTCCCGGTCCATGATGTGGTTTTCCCTTTTGCAGTGGTCAGTGATTGCTGATTTGTAATGTTCATGTTGTGCTTGTTCTTTTACTGCTCTGATTTTTTAATTTTTTTGACAGGTAAGTCACACCCTCATGGAACATCAGCTGATAAAGACTGGTCTCAAGACACCATCATGCGACACTCTGAAGAAGGCGAAAGACTCGCCGAAACATGTCAGGTAAAAAATTAACCTAAAACATAAATGTCTGCTTTTAATGAATCAGTCAAATATCAATAATAAGAAGACAAAATGAACCTAATACAAATAAATGAATGCTTAATAACTCCCCTGCACATGCTCCTAAAAATCCAAACCTTCACCTGTAAATAAAACGTCCCGACCTGAAGACATCTTAATGTTATTATTTTGTTATACACACAGTGCCGCCAAGTGGAATCAAAAATTTGTTTTTATTTTAATTTTCACGTACTGCACGGTGCCCTTTTGACGAATCCGACTGAAAATTAGTCAGAAAAGACTCAAGACAATGATCTTACTCTCTGCCGAATTTTGTGACGTTTTGGCAAAAGGCGTGGCTATTAAGGTGCTGAAAAGTCCGATTGTACTTTGTGGCAACAAAAGCTCCGGCAACATGACTCAGATGATCCTATCTTCTCGAAGTTGTACACATTTGAGGATACTTCAGCCCTGAAGACATCTACCAACTTATTTTACATCGTAGTAGTAGCGCCACCAACTGGTAAAAGCTAATACAAGTTATTTTCTTGGATGTTTTTCTCCGTGCAACTCAACATGGTCGCCCTCATATATGCTCGGATGACTTTTTCGGCCATGAGGATGTCACAATACGAAATTCATGATTTTTCGTGAAAAGTTGTGGGAGTGGCATTGCACTGTTCGGCAATAAAACAAAGCTGATTATGAGGTTCTAAATATGAACGACAACTCGTAAAACTTTACACACACATCAGGCCGAGCAAATTTATCAATATTTTATAAGTTAGTTGTGCAGCTTTTTTGAAATGGCTCGCCATGGCCCTCGAGAAATGTTAAAAAAAAGCAGCTCTGGTTGAGTGTTTCACCTCGCTTTTTGTAAATTTTATGGAGTACAGTGAACCCTCGGTTATCGCGGTTAATGGGGACCGAGACCACCCGCGAAAACTGAAAATCCGCGAAGTAGCGGCGCACCTTCAAAAATGCTTAAAAAAAATATACAATATATATAATAAATATATATATATATATATATATATATATATATACGGGGAGAGAGAGAGTGAAATTCATTTTAGAACAAAAAAACCAAATTATTATTAAAACGTATTATTTTTTTATTCCCCAGCCATTCTTTTTGTATTTATTTAATTACTCCGACTTTTACCTGCTGGTACGCCGTCCGGTGTGCCCTGTGAAATGAAAGGTGGCATTCTTTATTTATTTATTCATTTATTCATTCATAACTGACAGCCTCGCGCTCCGCTCGTGCCCGGGCGGAAGAGGTGCTCCAATTCGGCTTAACTGTGACACACGCCCGCCCTCCTCCCCCGGAACTTCCATTCGGTTAAACTTAGGGGCCGCTTGGCACCGCCCGTGCCCGGGGAAGGTGCTCCTCTTCGGCTTACTGTGACGCGAGCATGCCCTCCTCCTCCGGAGCTTCCATTCAGTTAAACTTAGGGGCCGCTTGGAACCGCCCGTGCCCGGGGAAGGTGCTCCTCTTCGGCTTACTGTGACGCGAGCATGCCCTCCTCCTCCGGAGCTTCCATTCGGTTAAACTTAGGGGCCGCTTGGAACCGCCCGTGCCCGGGGAAGGTGCTCCTCTTCGGCTTACTGTGACGCGAGCATGCCCTCCTCCTCCGGAGCTTCCATTCGGTTGAACTTAGGGGCCGCTTGGCACCGCCCGTGCCCGGGGAAGGTGCTCCTCTACGGCTTAACTGCCACGCACGCCGGCCGGAGCTCTGGTACGGTCCGAACCGCGCGAAACGTCGCCACCGATCTTGTCCGGGAGAACGTGCTCTTCTTCGTCCACTCTCCTCTTCGCCCACGCTCTTCTTCGGCGCACGCCGGCCGTCTAACCGCTCCAGCGCCCCGTCGTGCCGCTCGGCAAAACTACAATGCCCCCGAATATTTTTTAGACCCGCGAAGCACTGAACCCGCGAAAGGTGAACCGCGAAGTAGCGAGGGTTCACTGTATGTATAAGACCAAGACCTACAAAAAAGTCTCTTGGAGCAATGAGCTAGGTTTTACAGGAAGTCGGCCATTTTGAATTTACTTAAAAGGGGGCGAGTCACCACAATGGACTTTGTGTAGAAATTATTATTGGGGCCCGAGCAGCGACGGCGGCGAGGTCCCTATTGTTTTTGTAGAAATTATTATTAGGGCCTGAGCAGCGACCGCTACGAGGTCCCCATTGTTTTTGTGGAAATTATTATTATTTTTATTATTATTATTATTAGGGCCCGAGCAGTGACCGCTGCGAGGTCCCTATTGTTTTTCTAGAAATTGTTATTAGGGCCCGAGCTGCGACGGCTGCGAGGTCCCTATTGTTTTTGTAGAAAATATTATTACTTTTATTATTATTAATATTATTATTATTATTATTAGGGCCTGAGCAGCGACCGCTGCGAAGTCCCTATTGTTTTTGTAGAAATTATTATTATTATTATTTTTCCGATTGTTCGATCGCATTTTTGACCCCCGAAACATGCACAAAAACTCACCAAACTTGGCAGTCTCATCGGGCATGGCGAAAAATTTGATATTTTAACGTCTAAATATGAACAGGAAGTGAGTTATGAATTTTTGAAAGTCCGACTTTTGCCCTTTTTTGCATGTTTACAGGGGTCATTCTTTTGCACCCTGATCCTAAAGGCTTCATCTGATTGCCTTAAAATTCTGTCTGTAGCATCTGAAGACCTGGGACAAACACTGGGGCTAAAATTTTTTGTTTCCGAAATACTATATGACGGGGGCGGGGCTTCAAAGTTTTCACTTAAGATTTCCTTCGCCGCATTGGACAAAATGCTTAATAACTCTCCTGCACATGCTGCTAAAAATCCAAAACTTCACATGTACATAAAAAGTCTGTACCTGAAGACATCTATATGTTTATATTCAGTTATACACCTTGCGCCAATCAATATCATTTTTTACATTTTGACGTACTGCACGGTGCCCTTTTAACGAATCTGATTGAAAATTGGCTAGAAAAGACTCAAGACATTGATCTTACTCTATCCCTATTTTTGTGACTTTCCTTCGAAGGGCGTGGCTATTACGGTGCCGCAGAGTCTGATTATTCTCCGTGGCAACAAAAGTTCCTGCAAAATGATTCAGATGATCCATCTTCTCGAAATTTTTCACATTTGAGGATATTCAGGCCCTGAAGACGGCTGCCAACTTATTTTTGATCGCAGTGGTAGCGCCACCAACTGGTTAAAACAAATACAAATTATTTTCGTTGATGTTTTTCTCCGGGCAGGTGAACAAAATCTACCTTATATTTGCTCGGATGACTGTTTCGGCCATGAGGATGTCACAATACGAAATTCGTCCTTTTTCGTGAAAAGTTGTGGGAGTGGCATTGCACTGTTCGGCAATAAAACAAAGCTGATTATGAGGTTCTAAATATGAACGACAACTCGTAAAACTTTACACACACATCAGGCCGAGCAAATTTATCAATATTTTATACGTTAGTTGTGCAGCTTTTTTGAAATGGCTCGCCATGGCCCTCGAGAAATGTTAAAAAAAGCAGCTCTGGTTGAGTGTTTCACCTCGCTTTTTGTAAATTTTATGGAGTACAGTGAACCCTCGGTTATCGCGGTTAACGGGGACCGAGACCACCCGCGAAAACTGAAAATCCGCGAAGTAGCGGCGCACCTTCAAAAATGCTTAAAAAAAATAAACAATATATATAATAAATATATATATATATATATATATATATATATATATACGGGGAGAGAGAGAGTGAAATTCATGTTATAACAAAAAAACCAAATTATTATTAAAACGTATTATTTTTTTATTCCCCAGCCATTCTTTTAGTATTTATTTAATTACTCCGACTTTTACCTGCTGGTACGCCGTCCGGTGTGCCCTGTGAAATGAAAGGTGGCATTCTTTATTTATTTATTCATTTATTCATTCATAACTGACAGCCTCGCGCTCCGCTCGTGCCCGGGCAGAAGAGGTGCTCCAATTTGGCTTAACTGTGACACACGCCCGCCCTCCTCCCCCGGAGCTTCCATTCGGTTAAACTTAGGGGCCGCTTGGCACCGCCCGTGCCCGGGGAAGGTGCTCCTCTTCGGCTTACTGTGACGCGAGCATGCCCTCCTCCTCCGGAGCTTCCATTCGGTTAAACTTAGGGGCCGCTTGGAACCGCCCGTGCCCGGGGAAGGTGCTCCTCTACGGCTTAACTGCCACGCACGCCGGCCGGAGCTCTGGTACGGTCCGAACCGCGCGAAACGTCGCCACCGATCGTGTCCGGGGGAACGTGCTCTTCTTCGTCCACTCTCCTCTTCGCCCACGCTCTTCTTCGGCGCACGCCGGCCGTCTAACCGCTCCAGCGCCCCGTCGTGCCGCTCGGCGAAACTACAATGCCCCCGAATATTTTTTAGACCCGCGAAGCACTGAACCCGCGAAAGGTGAACCGCGAAGTAGCGAGGGTTCACTGTATGTATAAGACCAAGACCTACAAAAAAGTCTCTTGGAGCAATGAGCTAGGTTTTACAGGAAGTCGGCCATTTTGAATTTACTTAAAAGGGGGCGGGTCACCACAATGGACTTTGTGTAGAAATTATTATTGGGCCCCGAGCAGCGACCGCGGCGAGGTCCCTATTGTTTTTGTAGAAAACATTATTACTTTTATTATTATTATTATTATTATTATTAGGGCCTGAGCAGCGACCGCTGCGAAGTCCCTATTGTTTTTGTAGAAATTATTATTATTATTATTTTTCCGATTGTTCGATCGCATTTTTGACCCCCGAAACATGCACAAAAACTCACCAAACTTGGCAGTCTCATCGGGCATGGCGAAAAATTTGATATTTTAACGTCTAATATGAACAGGAAGTGAGTTATGAATTTTTGAAAGTCCGACTTTTGCCCTTTTTTGCATGTTTACAGGGGTCATTCTTTTGCACCCTGATCCTAAAGGCTTCATCTGATTGCCTTAAAATTCTGTCTGTAGCATCTGAAGACCTGGGACAAACACTGGGGCTAAAATTTTTTGTTTCCGAAATACTATATGACGGGGGCGGGGCTTCAAAGTTTTCACTTAAGATTTCCTTCGCCGCAATGGACAAAATGCTTAGTAACATTCCTGCACATGCTGCTAAAAATCCAAAACTTTACATGTACATAAAGAGTCTGTACCTGAAGACATCTATATGTTTATATTCAGTTATACACCTTGCGCCAATCAATATCAATTTTTACATTTTGACGTACTGCACGGTGCCCTTTTAACGAATCTGATTGAAAATTGGCTAGAAAAGACTCAAGACATTGATCTTACTCTATCCCTATTTTTGTGACTTTCCTTCGAAGGGCGTGGCTATTACGGTGCCGCAGAGTCTGATTATTCTCCGTGGCAACAAAAGTTCCTGCAAAATGATTCAGATGATCCATCTTCTCGAAATTTTTCACATTTGAGGATATTCAGGCCCTGAAGACGGCTGCCAACTTATTTTTGATCGCAGTGGTAGCGCCACCAACTGGTTAAAACAAATACAAATTATTTTCGTTGATTTTTTTCTCCGGGCAGGTTAACAAAATCTACCTTACATTTGCTCGGATGAGTGTTTAGGCCTTGAGGATGTCACAATACGAAAGTCTTTCGCCTTCTTCAGAGTGTCACATGATGGTGTCTTGTGGCCCGTCTTTATCAGCTGATGTTCCATGAGGGCGTGACTTACCTGTCACAAGAATGAAGGCAAGTCACGCCCCCCGCTGTCCGTTCACTCCGCCAAAATGCTGCTCCAGGTGGTAGAGAGGATGAAGGCTCCCTTGTCTCTGTTCATGGTTTTTATGCCTCGCTTGCAGATCTCAATGGCCTCTCTGATCCAGCGCTGTTGTTTGTTCTCTTCGGTGCGGATGACCCTGCCCTTCTCCCGGTCCATGATGTGGTTTTCCCTTTTGCAGTGGTCAGTGATTGCTGATTTGTAATGTTCATGTTGTGCTTGTTCTTTTACTGCTCTGATTTTTTCATTTTTTTGACAGGTAAGTCACACCCTCATGGAACATCAGCTGATAAAGACGGGTCTCAAGACACCATCATGCGACACTCTGAAGAAGGCAAAAGACTCGCCGAAACATGTCAGGTAAAAAATTAACCTAAAACATAATTGTCTGCTTTTAATGAATCAGTCAAATATCAATAATAAGAAGACAAAATGAACCTAATACAAATAAATGAATGCTTAATAACTCCCCTGCACATGCTCCTAAAAATCCAAACCTTCACCTGTAAATAAAACGTCCCGACCTGAAGACATCTTAATGTTATTATTTTGTTATACACACAGCGCCGCCAAGTGGAATCAAAAATTTGTTTTTATTTTAATTTTCACGTACTGCACGGTGCCCTTTTGACGAATCCGACTGAAAATTAGTCAGAAAAGACTCAAGACAATGATCTTACTCTCTGCCGAATTTTGTGACGTTTTGGCAAAAGGCGTGGCTATTACGGTGCTGAAAAGTCCGATTGTACTCTGTGGCAACAAAAGCTCCGGCAACATGACTCAGATGATCCTATCTTCTCGAAGTTGTACACATTTGAGGATACTTCAGCCCAGAAGACATCTACCAACTTATTTTACATCGTAGTAGTAGCGCCACCAACTGGTAAAAGCTAATACAAGTTATTTTCTTGGATGTTTTTCTCCGTGCAACTCAACAAGGTCGCCCTCATATATGCTCGGATGACTGTTTCGGCCATGAGGATGTCACAATACGAAATTAGTCCTTTTTCGTGAAAAGTTGTGGGAGTGGCATTGCACTGTTCGGCAATAAAACAACGCTGATTATGAGGTTCTAAATATGAACGACAACTCGTGAAACTTTACACACACATCAGGCCGAGCAAATTTATCAATATTTTATACGTTAGTTGTGCAGCTTTTTTTAAATGGCTCGCCATGGCCCTCGAGAAATGTTCAAAAAAGCAGCCCTGATTGAGTGTTTCACCTCGCTTTTTGTAAATTTTATGGAGTACAGTGAACCCTCGGTTATCGCGGTTAATGGGGACCGAGACCACCCGCGAAAACTGAAAATCCGCGAAGTAGCGGCGCACCTTCAAAAATGCTTAAAAAAAATATACAATATATATATATATAGATATATATATATATATATATATATATATATATATACGGGGAGAGAGAGAGTGAAATTCATTTTATAACAAAAAAACCAAATTATTATTAAAACGTATTATTTTTTTATTCCCCAGCCATTCTTTTTGTATTTATTTAATTACTCCGACTTTTACCTGCTGGTACGCCGTCCGGTGTGCCCTGTGAAATGAAAGGTGGCATTCTTTATTTATTTATTCATTTATTCATTCATAACTGACAGCCTCGCGCTCCGCTCGTGCCCGGGCGGAAGAGGTGCTCCAATTCGGCTTAACTGTGACACACGCCCGCCCTCCTCCCCCGGAACTTCCATTCTGTTAAACTTAGGGGCCGCTTGGCACCGCCCGTGCCCGGGGAAGGTGCTCCTCTTCGGCTTACTGTGACGCGAGCATGCCCTCCTCCTCCGGAGCTTCCATTCAGTTAAACTTAGGGGCCGCTTGGAACCGCCCGTGCCCGGGGAAGGTGCTCCTCTTCGGCTTACTGTGACGCGAGCATGCCCTCCTCCTCCGGAGCTTCCATTCGGTTAAACTTAGGGGCCGCTTGGAACCGCCCGTGCCCGGGGAAGGTGCTCCTCTTCGGCTTACTGTGACGCGAGCATGCCCTCCTCCTCCGGAGCTTCCATTCGGTTAAACTTAGGGGCCGCTTGGCACCGCCCGTGCCCGGGGAAGGTGCTCCTCTACGGCTTAACTGCCACGCACGCCGGCCGGAGCTCTGGTACGGTCCGAACCGCGCGAAACGTCGCCACCGATCGTGTCCGGGAGAACGTGCTCTTCTTCGTCCACTCTCCTCTTCGCCCACGCTCTTCTTCGGCGCACGCCGGCCGTCTAACCGCTCCAGCGCCCCATTTGAGGATATTCAGGCCCTGAAGACGGCTGCCAACTTATTTTTGATCGCAGTGGTAGCGCCACCAACTGGTTAAAACAAATACAAATTATTTTCGCTCGGCGAAACTACAATGCCCCCGAATATTTTTTAGACCCGCGAAGCACTGAACCCGCGAAAGGTGAACCGCGAAGTAGCGAGGGTTCACTGTATGTATAAGACCAAGACCTACAAAAAAGTCTCTTGGAGCAATGAGCTAGGTTTTACAGGAAGTCGGCCATTTTGAATTTACTTAAAAGGGGGCGGGTCACCACAATGGACTTTGTGTAGAAATTATTATTGGGGCCCGAGCAGCGACGGCGGCGAGGTCCCTATTGTTTTTGTAGAAATTATTATTAGGGCCTGAGCAGCGACCGCTACGAGGTCCCCATTGTTTTTGTGGAAATTATTATTATTTTTATTATTATTATTATTAGGGCCCGAGCAGTGACCGCTGCGAGGTCCCTATTGTTTTTCTAGAAATTGTTATTAGGGCCCGAGCTGCGACGGCTGCGAGGTCCCTATTGTTTTTGTAGAAAATATTATTACTTTTATTATTATTAATATTATTATTATTATTATTAGGGCCTGAGCAGCGACCGCTGCGAAGTCCCTATTGTTTTTGTAGAAATTATTATTATTATTATTTTTCCGATTGTTCGATCGCATTTTTGACCCCCGAAACATGCACAAAAACTCACCAAACTTGGCAGTCTCATCGGGCATGGCGAAAAATTTGATATTTTAACGTCTAATATGAACAGGAAGTGAGTTATGAATTTTTGAAAGTCCGACTTTTGCCCTTTTTTGCATGTTTACAGGGGTCATTCTTTTGCACCCTGATCCTAAAGGCTTCATCTGATTGCCTTAAAATTCTGTCTGTAGCATCTGAAGACCTGGGACAAACACTGGGGCTAAAATTTTTTGTTTCCGAAATACTATATGACGGGGGCGGGTCTTCAAAGTTTTCACTTAAGATTTCCTTCGCCGCAATGGACAAAATGCTTAATAACTCTCCTGCACATGCTGCTAAAAATCCAAGACTTCACATGTACATAAAAAGTCTGTACCTGAAGACATCTATATGTTTATATTCAGTTATACACCTTGCGCCAATCAATATCATTTTTTACATTTTGACGTACTGCACGGTGCCCTTTTAACGAATCTGATTGAAAATTGGCTAGAAAAGACTCAAGACATTGATCTTACTCTATCCCTATTTTTGTGACTTTCCTTCGAAGGGCGTGGCTATTACGGTGCCGCAGAGTCTGATTATTCTCAGTGGCAACAAAAGTTCCTGCAAAATGATTCAGATGATCCATCTTCTCGAAATTTTTCACATTTGAGGATATTCAGGCCCTGAAGACGGCTGCCAACTTATTTTTGATCGCAGTGGTAGCGCCACCAACTGGTTAAAACAAATACAAATTATTTTCGTTGATGTTTTTCTCCGGGCAGGTGAACAAAATCTACCTTATATTTGCTCGGATGAGTGTTTAGGCCTTGAGCATGTCACAATACGAAAGTCTTTCGCCTTCTTCAGAGTGTCACATGATGCTGTCTTGTGACCCGTCTTTATCAGCTGATGTTCCATGAGGGCGTGACTTACCTGTCACAAGAATGAAGGCAAGTCACGCCCCCCGCTGTCCGTTCACTCCGCCAAAATGCTGCTCCAGGTGGTAGAGAGGATGAAGGCTCCCTTGTCTCTGTTCATGGTTTTTATGCCTCGCTTGCAGATCTCAATGGCCTCTCTGATCCAGCGCTGTTGTTTGTTCTCTTCGGTGCGGATGACCCTGCCCTTCTCCCGGTCCATGATGTGGTTTTCCCTTTTGCAGTGGTCAGTGATTGCTGATTTGTAATGTTCATGTTGTGCTTGTTCTTTTACTGCTCTGATTTTTTCATTTTTTTGACAGGTAAGTCACACCCTCATGGAACATCAGCTGATAAAGACGGGTCTCAAGACACCATCATGCGACACTCTGAAGAAGGCAAAAGACTCGCCGAAACATGTCAGGTAAAAAATTAACCTAAAACATAATTGTCTGCTTTTAATGAATCAGTCAAATATCAATAATAAGAAGACAAAATGAACCTAATACAAATAAATGAATGCTTAATAACTCCCCTGCACATGCTCCTAAAAATCCAAACCTTCACCTGTAAATAAAACGTCCCGACCTGAAGACATCTTAATGTTATTATTTTGTTATACACACAGCGCCGCCAAGTGGAATCAAAAATTTGTTTTTATTTTAATTTTCACGTACTGCACGGTGCCCTTTTGACGAATCCGACTGAAAATTAGTCAGAAAAGACTCAAGACAATGATCTTACTTTCTGCCGAATTTTGTGACGTTTTGGCAAAAGGCGTGGCTATTACGGTGCTGAAAAGTCCGATTGTACTCTGTGGCAACAAAAGCTCCGGCAACATGACTCAGATGATCCTATCTTCTCGAAGTTGTACACATTTGAGGATACTTCAGCCCAGAAGACATCTACCAACTTATTTTACATCGTAGTAGTAGCGCCACCAACTGGTAAAAGCTAATACAAGTTATTTTCTTGGATGTTTTTCTCCGTGCAACTCAACAAGGTCGCCCTCATATATGCTCGGATGACTGTTTCGGCCATGAGGATGTCACGATACGAAATTAGTCCTTTTTCGTGAAAAGTTGTGGGAGTGGCATTGCACTGTTCGGCAATAAAACAACGCTGATTATGAGGTTCTAAATATGAACGACAACTCGTGAAACTTTACACACACATCAGGCCGAGCAAATTTATCAATATTTTATACGTTAGTTGTGCAGCTTTTTTGAAATGGCTCGCCATGGCCCTCGAGAAATGTTCAAAAAAGCAGCCTGATTGAGTGTTTCACCTCGCTTTTTGTAAATTTTATGGAGTACAGTGAACCCTCGGTTATCGCGGTTAATGGGGACCGAGACCACCCGCGAAAACTGAAAATCCGCGAAGTAGCGGCGCACCTTCAAAAATGCTTAAAAAAAATATACAATATATATATATATAGATATATATATATATATATATATATATATATATACGGGGAGAGAGAGAGTGAAATTCATTTTATAACAAAAAAACCAAATTATTATTAAAACGTATTATTTTTTTATTCCCCAGCCATTCTTTTTGTATTTATTTAATTACTCCGACTTTTACCTGCTGGTACGCCGTCCGGTGTGCCCTGTGAAATGAAAGGTGGCATTCTTTATTTATTTATTCATTTATTCATTCATAACTGACAGCCTCGCGCTCCGCTCGTGCCCGGGCGGAAGAGGTGCTCCAATTCGGCTTAACTGTGACACACGCCCGCCCTCCTCCCCCGGAACTTCCATTCTGTTAAACTTAGGGGCCGCTTGGCACCGCCCGTGCCCGGGGAAGGTGCTCCTCTTCGGCTTACTGTGACGCGAGCATGCCCTCCTCCTCCGGAGCTTCCATTCAGTTAAACTTAGGGGCCGCTTGGAACCGCCCGTGCCCGGGGAAGGTGCTCCTCTTCGGCTTACTGTGACGCGAGCATGCCCTCCTCCTCCGGAGCTTCCATTCGGTTAAACTTAGGGGCCGCTTGGAACCGCCCGTGCCCGGGGAAGGTGCTCCTCTTCGGCTTACTGTGACGCGAGCATGCCCTCCTCCTCCGGAGCTTCCATTCGGTTAAACTTAGGGGCCGCTTGGCACCGCCCGTGCCCGGGGAAGGTGCTCCTCTACGGCTTAACTGCCACGCACGCCGGCCGGAGCTCTGGTACGGTCCGAACCGCGCGAAACGTCGCCACCGATCGTGTCCGGGAGAACGTGCTCTTCTTCGTCCACTCTCCTCTTCGCCCACGCTCTTCTTCGGCGCACGCCGGCCGTCTAACCGCTCCAGCGCCCCATTTGAGGATATTCAGGCCCTGAAGACGGCTGCCAACTTATTTTTGATCGCAGTGGTAGCGCCACCAACTGGTTAAAACAAATACAAATTATTTTCGCTCGGCGAAACTACAATGCCCCCGAATATTTTTTAGACCCGCGAAGCACTGAACCCGCGAAAGGTGAACCGCGAAGTAGCGAGGGTTCACTGTATGTATAAGACCAAGACCTACAAAAAAGTCTCTTGGAGCAATGAGCTAGGTTTTACAGGAAGTCGGCCATTTTGAATTTACTTAAAAGGGGGCGGGTCACCACAATGGACTTTGTGTAGAAATTATTATTGGGGCCCGAGCAGCGACGGCGGCGAGGTCCCTATTGTTTTTGTAGAAATTATTATTAGGGCCTGAGCAGCGACCGCTACGAGGTCCCCATTGTTTTTGTGGAAATTATTATTATTTTTATTATTATTATTATTAGGGCCCGAGCAGTGACCGCTGCGAGGTCCCTATTGTTTTTCTAGAAATTGTTATTAGGGCCCGAGCTGCGACGGCTGCGAGGTCCCTATTGTTTTTGTAGAAAATATTATTACTTTTATTATTATTAATATTATTATTATTATTATTAGGGCCTGAGCAGCGACCGCTGCGAAGTCCCTATTGTTTTTGTAGAAATTATTATTATTATTATTTTTCCGATTGTTCGATCGCATTTTTGACCCCCGAAACATGCACAAAAACTCACCAAACTTGGCAGTCTCATCGGGCATGGCGAAAAATTTGATATTTTAACGTCTAATATGAACAGGAAGTGAGTTATGAATTTTTGAAAGTCCGACTTTTGCCCTTTTTTGCATGTTTACAGGGGTCATTCTTTTGCACCCTGATCCTAAAGGCTTCATCTGATTGCCTTAAAATTCTGTCTGTAGCATCTGAAGACCTGGGACAAACACTGGGGCTAAAATTTTTTGTTTCCGAAATACTATATGACGGGGGCGGGTCTTCAAAGTTTTCACTTAAGATTTCCTTCGCCGCAATGGACAAAATGCTTAATAACTCTCCTGCACATGCTGCTAAAAATCCAAGACTTCACATGTACATAAAAAGTCTGTACCTGAAGACATCTATATGTTTATATTCAGTTATACACCTTGCGCCAATCAATATCATTTTTTACATTTTGACGTACTGCACGGTGCCCTTTTAACGAATCTGATTGAAAATTGGCTAGAAAAGACTCAAGACATTGATCTTACTCTATCCCTATTTTTGTGACTTTCCTTCGAAGGGCGTGGCTATTACGGTGCCGCAGAGTCTGATTATTCTCAGTGGCAACAAAAGTTCCTGCAAAATGATTCAGATGATCCATCTTCTCGAAATTTTTCACATTTGAGGATATTCAGGCCCTGAAGACGGCTGCCAACTTATTTTTGATCGCAGTGGTAGCGCCACCAACTGGTTAAAACAAATACAAATTATTTTCGTTGATGTTTTTCTCCGGGCAGGTGAACAAAATCTACCTTATATTTGCTCGGATGAGTGTTTAGGCCTTGAGCATGTCACAATACGAAAGTCTTTCGCCTTCTTCAGAGTGTCACATGATGCTGTCTTGTGACCCGTCTTTATCAGCTGATGTTCCATGAGGGCGTGACTTACCTGTCACAAGAATGAAGGCAAGTCACGCCCCCCGCTGTCCGTTCACTCCGCCAAAATGCTGCTCCAGGTGGTAGAGAGGATGAAGGCTCCCTTGTCTCTGTTCATGGTTTTTATGCCTCGCTTGCAGATCTCAATGGCCTCTCTGATCCAGCGCTGTTGTTTGTTCTCTTCGGTGCGGATGACCCTGCCCTTCTCCCGGTCCATGATGTGGTTTTCCCTTTTGCAGTGGTCAGTGATTGCTGATTTGTAATGTTCATGTTGTGCTTGTTCTTTTACTGCTCTGATTTTTTCATTTTTTTGACAGGTAAGTCACACCCTCATGGAACATCAGCTGATAAAGACGGGTCTCAAGACACCATCATGCGACACTCTGAAGAAGGCAAAAGACTCGCCGAAACATGTCAGGTAAAAAATTAACCTAAAACATAATTGTCTGCTTTTAATGAATCAGTCAAATATCAATAATAAGAAGACAAAATGAACCTAATACAAATAAATGAATGCTTAATAACTCCCCTGCACATGCTCCTAAAAATCCAAACCTTCACCTGTAAATAAAACGTCCCGACCTGAAGACATCTTAATGTTATTATTTTGTTATACACACAGCGCCGCCAAGTGGAATCAAAAATTTGTTTTTATTTTAATTTTCACGTACTGCACGGTGCCCTTTTGACGAATCCGACTGAAAATTAGTCAGAAAAGACTCAAGACAATGATCTTACTTTCTGCCGAATTTTGTGACGTTTTGGCAAAAGGCGTGGCTATTACGGTGCTGAAAAGTCCGATTGTACTCTGTGGCAACAAAAGCTCCGGCAACATGACTCAGATGATCCTATCTTCTCGAAGTTGTACACATTTGAGGATACTTCAGCCCAGAAGACATCTACCAACTTATTTTACATCGTAGTAGTAGCGCCACCAACTGGTAAAAGCTAATACAAGTTATTTTCTTGGATGTTTTTCTCCGTGCAACTCAACAAGGTCGCCCTCATATATGCTCGGATGACTGTTTCGGCCATGAGGATGTCACGATACGAAATTAGTCCTTTTTCGTGAAAAGTTGTGGGAGTGGCATTGCACTGTTCGGCAATAAAACAACGCTGATTATGAGGTTCTAAATATGAACGACAACTCGTGAAACTTTACACACACATCAGGCCGAGCAAATTTATCAATATTTTATACGTTAGTTGTGCAGCTTTTTTGAAATGGCTCGCCATGGCCCTCGAGAAATGTTCAAAAAAGCAGCCTGATTGAGTGTTTCACCTCGCTTTTTGTAAATTTTATGGAGTACAGTGAACCCTCGGTTATCGCGGTTAATGGGGACCGAGACCACCCGCGAAAACTGAAAATCCGCGAAGTAGCGGCGCACCTTCAAAAATGCTTAAAAAAAATATACAATATATATATATATAGATATATATATATATATATATATATATATATATACGGGGAGAGAGAGAGTGAAATTCATTTTATAACAAAAAAACCAAATTATTATTAAAACGTATTATTTTTTTATTCCCCAGCCATTCTTTTTGTATTTATTTAATTACTCCGACTTTTACCTGCTGGTACGCCGTCCGGTGTGCCCTGTGAAATGAAAGGTGGCATTCTTTATTTATTTATTCATTTATTCATTCATAACTGACAGCCTCGCGCTCCGCTCGTGCCCGGGCGGAAGAGGTGCTCCAATTCGGCTTAACTGTGACACACGCCCGCCCTCCTCCCCCGGAACTTCCATTCTGTTAAACTTAGGGGCCGCTTGGCACCGCCCGTGCCCGGGGAAGGTGCTCCTCTTCGGCTTACTGTGACGCGAGCATGCCCTCCTCCTCCGGAGCTTCCATTCAGTTAAACTTAGGGGCCGCTTGGAACCGCCCGTGCCCGGGGAAGGTGCTCCTCTTCGGCTTACTGTGACGCGAGCATGCCCTCCTCCTCCGGAGCTTCCATTCGGTTAAACTTAGGGGCCGCTTGGAACCGCCCGTGCCCGGGGAAGGTGCTCCTCTTCGGCTTACTGTGACGCGAGCATGCCCTCCTCCTCCGGAGCTTCCATTCGGTTAAACTTAGGGGCCGCTTGGCACCGCCCGTGCCCGGGGAAGGTGCTCCTCTACGGCTTAACTGCCACGCACGCCGGCCGGAGCTCTGGTACGGTCCGAACCGCGCGAAACGTCGCCACCGATCGTGTCCGGGAGAACGTGCTCTTCTTCGTCCACTCTCCTCTTCGCCCACGCTCTTCTTCGGCGCACGCCGGCCGTCTAACCGCTCCAGCGCCCCGTCGTGCCGCTCGGCGAAACTACAATGCCCCCGAATATTTTTTAGACCCGCGAAGCACTGAACCCGCGAAAGGTGAACCGCGAAGTAGCGAGGGTTCACTGTATGTATAAGACCAAGACCTACAAAAAAGTCTCTTGGAGCAATGAGCTAGGTTTTACAGGAAGTCGGCCATTTTGAATTTACTTAAAAGGGGGCGGGTCACCACAATGGACTTTGTGTAGAAATTATTATTGGGGCCCGAGCAGCGACGGCGGCGAGGTCCCTATTGTTTTTGTAGAAATTATTAATAGGGCCTGAGCAGCGACCGCTACGAGGTCCCCATTGTTTTTGTGGAAATTATTATTATTTTTATTATTATTATTATTAGGGCCCGAGCAGTGACCGCTGCGAGGTCCCTATTGTTTTTCTAGAAATTGTTATTAGGGCCCGAGCTGCGACGGCTGCGAGGTCCCTATTGTTTTTGTAGAAAATATTATTACTTTTATTATTATTAATATTATTATTATTATTATTAGGGCCTGAGCAGCGACCGCTGCGAAGTCCCTATTGTTTTTGTAGAAATTATTATTATTATTATTTTTCCGATTGTTCGATCGCATTTTTGACCCCCGAAACATGCACAAAAACTCACCAAACTTGGCAGTCTCATCGGGCATGGCGAAAAATTTGATATTTTAACGTCTAATATGAACAGGAAGTGAGTTATGAATTTTTGAAAGTCCGACTTTTGCCCTTTTTTGCATGTTTACAGGGGTCATTCTTTTGCACCCTGATCCTAAAGGCTTCATCTGATTGCCTTAAAATTCTGTCTGTAGCATCTGAAGACCTGGGACAAACACTGGGGCTAAAATTTTTTGTTTCCGAAATACTATATGACGGGGGCGGGTCTTCAAAGTTTTCACTTAAGATTTCCTTCGCCGCAATGGACAAAATGCTTAATAACTCTCCTGCACATGCTGCTAAAAATCCAAAACTTCACATGTACATAAAAAGTCTGTACCTGAAGACATCTATATGTTTATATTCAGTTATACACCTTGCGCCAATCAATATCATTTTTTACATTTTGACGTACTGCACGGTGCCCTTTTAACGAATCTGATTGAAAATTGGCTAGAAAAGACTCAAGACATTGATCTTACTCTATCCCTATTTTTGTGACTTTCCTTCGAAGGGCGTGGCTATTACGGTGCCGCAGAGTCTGATTATTCTCCGTGGCAACAAAAGTTCCTGCAAAATGATTCAGATGATCCATCTTCTCGAAATTTTTCACATTTGAGGATATTCAGGCCCTGAAGACGGCTGCCAACTTATTTTTGATCGCAGTGGTAGCGCCACCAACTGGTTAAAACAAATACAAATTATTTTCGTTGATGTTTTTCTCCGGGCAGGTGAACAAAATCTACCTTATATTTGCTCGGATGAGTGTTTAGGCCTTGAGCATGTCACAATACGAAAGTCTTTCGCCTTCTTCAGAGTGTCACATGATGCTGTCTTGTGTCCCGTCTTTATCAGCTGATGTTCCATGAGGGCGTGACTTACCTGTCACAAGAATGAAGGCAAGTCACGCCCCCCGCTGTCCGTTCACTCCGCCAAGATGCTGGTCCAGGTGGTAGAGAGGATGAAGGCTCCCTTGTCTCTGTTCATGGTTTTTATGCCTCGCTTGCAGATCTCAATGGCCTCTCTGATCCAGCGCTGTTGTTTGTTCTCTTCTGTGCGGATGACCCTGCCCTTCTCCCGGTCCATGATGTGGTTTTCCCTTTTGCAGTGGTCAGTGATTGCTGATTTGTAATGTTCATGTTGTGCTTGTTCTTTTACTGCTCTGATTTTTTTCATTTTTTTGACAGGTAAGTCACACCCTCATGGAACATCAGCTCAAGACACCATCATGCGACACTCTGAAGAAGGCGAAAGACTCGCCGAAACATGTCAGGTAAAAAATTAACCTAAAACATAATTGTCTGCTTTTAATGAATCAGTCAAATATCAATAATAAGAAGACAAAATGAACCTAATACAAATAAATGAATGCTTAATAACTCCCCTGCACATGCTCCTAAAAATCCAAACCTTCACCTGTAAATAAAACGTCCCGACCTGAAGACATCGTAATGTTATTATTTTGTTATACACACAGTGCCGCCAAGTGGAATCAAAAATTTGTTTTTATTTTAATTTTCACGTACTGCACGGTGCCCTTTTGACGAATCCGACTGAAAATTAGTCAGAAAAGACTCAAGACAATGATCTTACTCTCTGCCGAATTTTGTGACGTTTTGGCAAAAGGCGTGGCTATTAAGGTGCTGAAAAGTCCGATTGTACTCTGTGGCAACAAAAGCTCCGGCAACATGACTCAGATGATCCTATCTTCTCGAAGTTGTACACATTTGAGGATACTTCAGCCCTGAAGACATCTACCAACTTATTTTACATCGTAGTAGTAGCGCCACCAACTGGTAAAAGCTAATACAAGTTATTTTCTTGGATGTTTTTCTCCGTGCAACTCAACAAGGTCGCCCTCATATATGCTCGGATGACTGTTTCGGCCATGAGGATGTCACAATACGAAATTCGTGATTTTTCGTGAAAAGTTGTGGGAGTGGCATTGCACTGTTCGGCAATAAAACAAAGCTGATTATGAGGTTCTAAATATGAACGACAACTCGTAAAACTTTACACACACATCAGGCCGAGCAAATTTATCAATATTTTATACGTTAGTTGTGCAGCTTTTTTGAAATGGCTCGCCATGGCCCTCGAGAAATGTTAAAAAAAAGCAGCTCTGGTTGAGTGTTTCACCTCGCTTTTTGTAAATTTTATGGAGTACAGTGAACCCTCGGTTATCGCGGTTAATGGGGACCGAGACCATCCGCGAAAACTGAAAATCCGCGAAGTAGCGGCGCACCTTCAAAAATGCTTAAAAAAAATATACAATATATATAATAAATATATAAATTATATATATATATATATATATATATATATATATATATATATATATATATATATATATATATATATATATATATATATATATACGGGGAGAGAGAGAGTGAAATTCATGTTATAACAAAAAAAACAAATTATTATTAAAACGTATTATTTTTTTATTCCCCAGCCATTCTTTTTGTATTTATTTAATTACTCCGACTTTTACCTGCTGGTACGCCGTCCGGTGTGCCCTGTGAAATGAAAGGTGGCATTCTTTATTTATTTATTCATTTATTCATTCATAACTGACAGCCTCGCGCTCCGCTCGTGCCCGGGCAGAAGAGGTGCTCCAATTTGGCTTAACTGTGACACACGCCCGTCCTCCTCCCCCGGAGCTTCCATTCGGTTAAACTTAGGGGCCGCTTGGCACCGCCCGTGCCCGGGGAAGGTGCTCCTCTTCGGCTTACTGTGACGCGAGCATGCCCTCCTCCTCCGGAGCTTCCATTCGGTTAAACTTAGGGGCCGCTTGGAACCGCCCGTGCCCGGGGAAGGTGCTCCTCTTCGGCTTACTGTGACGCGAGCATGCCCTCCTCCTCCGGAGCTTCCATTCGGTTAAACTTAGGGGCCGCTTGGCACCGCCCGTGCCCGGGGAAGGTGCTCCTCTACGGCTTAACTGCCACGCACGCTGGCCGGAGCTCTGGTACGGTCCGAACCGCGCGAAACGTCGCCACCGATCGTGTCCGGGGGAATGTGCTCTTCTTCGTCCACTCTCCTCTTCGCCCACGCTCTTCTTCGGCGCACGCCGGCCGTCTAACCGCTCCAGCGCCCCGTCGTGCCGCTCGGCGAAACTACAATGCCCCCGAATATTTTTTAGACCCGCGAAGCACTGAACCCGCGAAAGGTGAACCGCGAAGTAGCGAGGGTTCACTGTATGTATAAGACCAAGACCTACAAAAAAGTCTCTTGGAGCAATGAGCTAGGTTTTACAGGAAGTCGGCCATTTTGAATTTACTTAAAAGGGGGCGGGTCACCACAATGGACTTTGTGTAGAAATTATTATTGGGGCCCGAGCAGCGACCGCGGCGAGGTCCCTATTGTTTTTGTAGAAAATATTATTACTTTTATTATTATTATTATTATTATTATTAGGGCCTGAGCAGCGACCGCTGTGAAGTCCCTATTGTTTTTGTCGAAATTATTATTATTATTATTTTTCCGATTGTTCGATCGCATTTTTGACCCCTGAAACATGCACAAAAACTCACCAAACTTGGCAGTCTCATCGGGCATGGCGAAAAATTTGATATTTTAACGTCTAATATGAACAGGAAGTGAGTTATGAATTTTTGAAAGTCCGACTTTTGCCCTTTTTTGCATGTTTACAGGGGTCATTCTTTTGCACCCTGATCCTAAAGGCTTCATCTGATTGCCTTAAAATTCTGTCTGTAGCATCTGAAGACCTGGCACAAACACTGGGGCTAAAATTTTTTGTTTCCGAAATACTATATGACGGGGGCGGGGCATCAAAGTTTTCACTTAAGATTTCCTTCGCCGCAATGGACAAAATGCTTAATAACTCTCCTGCACATGCTGCTAAAAATCCAAAACTTCACATGTACATAAAGAGTCTGTACCTGAAGACATCTATATGTTTATATTCAGTTATACACCTTGCGCCAATCAATATCATTTTTTACATTTTGACGTACTGCACGGTGCCCTTTTAACGAATCTGATTGAAAATTGGCTAGAAAAGACTCAAGACATTGATCTTACTCTATCCCTATTTTTGTGACTTTCCTTCGAAGGGCGTGGCTATTACGGTGCCGCAGAGTCTGATTATTCTCCGTGGCAACAAAAGTTCCTGCAAAATGATTCAGATGATCCATCTTCTCGAAATTTTTCACATTTGAGGATATTCAGGCCCTGAAGACGGCTGCCAACTTATTTTTGATCGCAGTGGTAGCGCCACCAACTGGTTAAAACAAATACAAATCATTTTCATTGATTTTTTTCTCCGGGCAGGTTAACAAAATCTACCTTACATTTGCTCGGATGAGTGTTTAGGCCTTGAGGATGTCACAATACGAAAGTCTTTCGCCTTCTTCAGAGTGTCACATGATGGTGTCTTGTGGCCCGTCTTTATCAGCTGATGTTCCATGAGGGCGTGACTTGCCTGTCACAAGAATGAAGGCAAGTCACGCCCCCCGCTGTCCGTTCACTCCGCCAAAATGCTGCTCCAGGTGGTAGAGAGGATGAAGGCTCCCTTGTCTCTGTTCATGGTTTTTATGCCTCGCTTGCAGATCTCAATGGCCTCTCTGATCCAGCGCTGTTGTTTGTTCTCTTCGGTGCGGATGACCCTGCCCTTCTCCCGGTCCATGATGTGGTTTTCCCTTTTGCAGTGGTCAGTGATTGCTGATTTGTAATGTTCATGTTGTGCTTGTTCTTTTACTGCTCTGATTTTTCATTTTTTTGACAGGTAAGTCACACCCTCATGGAACATCAGCTGATAAAGACGGGTCTCAAGACACCATCATGCGACACTCTGAAGAAGGCGAAAGACTCGCCGAAACATGTCAGGTAAAAAATTAACCTAAAACATAATTGTCTGCTTTTAATGAATCAGTCAAATATCAATAATAAGAAGACAAAATGAACCTAATACAAATAAATGAATGCTTAATAACTCCCCTGCACATGCTCCTAAAAATCCAAACCTTCACCTTTAAATAAAACGTCCCGACCTGAAGACATCTTAATGTTATTATTTTGTTATACACACAGTGCCGCCAAGTGGAATCAAAAATTTGTTTTTATTTTAATTTTCACGTACTGCACGGTGCCCTTTCGACGAATCCGACTGAAAATTAGTCAGAAAAGACTCAAGACAATGATCTTACTCTCTGCCGAATTTTGTGACGTTTTGGCAAAAGGCGTGGCTATTACGGTGCTGAAAAGTCCGATTGTACTCTGTGGCAACAAAAGCTCCAGCAACATGACTCAGGTCATCCTATCTTCTCGAAGTTGCACACATTTGAGGATACTTAAGCCCTGAAGACATCTACCAACTTATTTTTCATCGTAGTAGTAGCGCCACCAACTGGTAAAAGCTAATACAAGTTATTTTCTTGGATGTTTTTCTCCGTGCAACTCAACAAGGTCGCCCTCATATATGCTCGGATGACTGTTTCGGCCATGAGGATGTCACAATACGAAATTCGTGATTTTTCGTGAAAAGTTGTGGGAGTGGCATTGCACTGTTCGGCAATAAAACAAAGCTGATTATGAGGTTCTAAATATGAACGACAACTCGTAAAACTTTACACACACATCAGGCCGAGCAAATTTATCAATATTTTATACGTTAGTTGTGCAGCTTTTTTGAAATGGCTCGCCATGGCCCTCGAGAAATGTTAAAAAAAAGCAGCTCTGGTTGAGTGTTTCACCTCGCTTTTTGTAAATTTTATGGAGTACAGTGAACCCTCGGTTATCGCGGTTAATGGGGACCGAGACCACCCGCGAAAACTGAAAATCCGCGAAGTAGCGGCGCACCTTCAAAAATGCTTAAAAAAAATATACAATATATATAATAAATATAGAAATATATATATATATATATATATATATATATATATATACGGGGAGAGAGAGAGTGAAATTCATGTTATAACAAAAAAACCAAATTATTATTAAAACGTATTCTTTTTTTATTCCCCAGCCATTCTTTTTGTATTTATTTAATTACTCCGACTTTTACCTGCTGGTACGCCGTCCGGTGTGCCCTGTGAAATGAAAGGTGGCATTCTTTATTTATTTATTCATTTATTCATTCATAACTGACAGCCTCGCGCTCCGCTCGTGCCCGGGCAGAAGAGGTGCTCCAATTTGGCTTAACTGTGACACACGCCCGTCCTCCTCCCCCGGAGCTTCCATTCGGTTAAACTTAGGGGCCGCTTGGCACCGCCCGTGCCCGGGGAAGGTGCTCCTCTTCGGCTTACTGTGACGCGAGCATGCCCTCCTCCTCCGGAGCTTCCATTCGGTTAAACTTAGGGGCCGCTTGGAACCGCCCGTGCCCGGGGAAGGTGCTCCTCTTCGGCTTACTGTGACGCGAGCATGCCCTCCTCCTCCGGAGCTTCCATTCGGTTAAACTTAGGGGCCGCTTGGCACCGCCCGTGCCCGGGGAAGGTGCTCCTCTACGGCTTAACTGCCACGCACGCTGGCCGGAGCTCTGGTACGGTCCGAACCGCGCGAAACGTCGCCACCGATCGTGTCCGGGGGAACGTGCTCTTCTTCGTCCACTCTCCTCTTCGCCCACGCTCTTCTTCGGCGCACGCCGGCCGTCTAACCGCTCCAGCGCCCCGTCGTGCCGCTCGGCGAAACTACAATGCCCCCGAATATTTTTTAGACCCGCGAAGCACTGAACCCGCGAAAGGTGAACCGCGAAGTAGCGAGGGTTCACTGTATGTATAAGACCAAGACCTACAAAAAAGTCTCTTGGAGCAATGAGCTAGGTTTTACAGGAAGTCGGCCATTTTGAATTTACTTAAAAGGGGGCGGGTCACCACAATGGACTTTGTGTAGAAATTATTATTGGGGCCCGAGCAGCGACCGCGGCGAGGTCCCTATTGTTTTTGTAGAAAATATTATTACTTTTATTATTATTATTATTATTATTATTATTAGGGCCTGAGCAGCGACCGCTGCGAAGTCCCTATTGTTTTTGTAGAAATTATTATTATTATTATTTTTCAGATTGTTCGATCGCATTTTTGACCCCCGAAACATGCACAAAAACTCACCAAACTTGGCAGTCTCATCGGGCATGGCGAAAAATTTGATATTTTAACGTCTAATATGAACAGGAAGTGAGTTATGAATTTTTGAAAGTCCGACTTTTGCCCTTTTTTGCATGTTTACAGGGGTCATTCTTTTGCACCCTGATCCTAAAGGCTTCATCTGATTGCCTTAAAATTCTGTCTGTAGCATCTGAAGACCTGGGACAAACACTGGGGCTAAAATTTTTTGTTTCCGAAATACTATATGACGGGGGCGGGGCATCAAAGTTTTCACTTAAGATTTCCTTCGCCGCAATGGACAAAATGCTTAATAACTCTCCTGCACATGCTGCTACAAATCCAAAACTTCACATGTACATAAAGAGTCTGTACCTGAAGACATCTATATGTTTATATTCAGTTATACACCTTGCGCCAATCAATATCATTTTTTACATTTTGACGTACTGCACGGTGCCCTTTTAACGAATCTGATTGAAAATTGTCTAGAAAAGACTCAAGACATTGATCTTACTCTATCCCTATTTTTGTGACTTTCCTTCGAAGGGCGTGGCTATTACGGTGCCGCAGAGTCTGATTATTCTCCGTGGCAACAAAAGTTCCTGCAAAATGATTCAGATGATCCATCTTCTCGAAATTTTTCACATTTGAGGATATTCAGGCCCTGAAGACGGCTGCCAACTTATTTTTGATCGCAGTGGTAGCGCCACCAACTGGTTAAAACAAATACAAATTATTTTCGTTGATGTTTTTCTCCGGGCATGTTAACAAAATCTACCTTATATTTGCTCGGATGAGTGTTTCGGCCTTGAGCATGTCACAATACGAAAGTCTTTCGCCTTCTTCAGAGTGTCACATGATGGTGTCTTGTGACCCGTCTTTATCAGCTGATGTTCCATGAGGGCGTGACTTACCTGTCACAAGAATGAAGGCAAGTCACGCCCCCCGCTGTCCGTTCACTCCGCCAAGATGCTGGTCCAGGTGGTAGAGAGGATGAAGGCTCCCTTGTCTCTGTTCATGGTTTTTATGCCTCGCTTGCAGATCTCAATGGCCTCTCTGATCCAGCGCTGTTGTTTGTTCTCTTCTGTGCGGATGACCCTGCCCTTCTCCCGGTCCATGATGTGGTTTTCCCTTTTGCAGTGGTCAGTGATTGCTGATTTGTAATGTTCATGTTGTGCTTGTTCTTTTACTGCTCTGATTTTTTTCATTTTTTTGACAGGTAAGTCACACCCTCATGGAACATCAGCTCAAGACACCATCATGCGACACTCTGAAGAAGGCGAAAGACTCGCCGAAACATGTCAGGTAAAAAATTAACCTAAAACATAATTGTCTGCTTTTAATGAATCAGTCAAATATCAATAATAAGAAGACAAAATGAACCTAATACAAATAAATGAATGCTTAATAACTCCCCTGCACATGCTCCTAAAAATCCAAACCTTCACCTGTAAATAAAACGTCCCGACCTGAAGACATCTTAATGTTATTATTTTGTTATACACACAGTGCCGCCAAGTGGAATCAAAAATTTGTTTTTATTTTAATTTTCACGTACTGCACGGTGCCCTTTTGACGAATCCGACTGAAAATGAGTCAGAAAAGATTCAAGACAATGATCTTACTCTGCCGAATTTTGTGACGTTTTGGCAAAAGGCGTGGCTATTACGGTGCTGAAAAGTCCGATTGTACTCTGTGGCAACAAAAGCTCCAGCAACATGACTCAGATGATCCTATCTTCTCGAAGTTGTACACATTTGAGGATACTTCAGCCCTGAAGACATCTACCAACTTATTTTTCATCGTAGTAGTAGCGCCACCAACTGGTAAAAGCTAATACAAGTTATTTTCTTGGATGTTTTTCTCCGTGCAACTCAACAAGGTCGCCCTCATATATGCTCGGATGACTGTTTCGGCCATGAGGATGTCATAATACGAAATTTGTCCTTTTTCATGAAAAGTTGTGGGAGTGGCATTGCACTGTTCGGCAATAAAACAACGCTAATTATGAGGTTCTAAATATGAACGACAACTCGTGAAACTTTACACACACATCAGGCCGAGCAAATTTATCAATATTTTATACGTTAGTTGTGCAGCTTTTTTGAAATGGCTCGCCATGGCCCTCGAGAAATGTTCAAAAAAGCAGCCCTGGTTGAGTGTTTCACCTCGCTTTTTGTAAATTTTATGGAGTACAGTGAACCCTCGGTTATTGCGGTTAATGGGGACCGAGACCACCCGCAAAAACTGAAAATCCGCGAAGTAGCGGCGCACCTTCAAAAATGCTTAAAAAAAATATACAATATATATAATAAATATATAAATATATATATATATATATATATATAGATATAGATATATATATATATATATACGGGGAGAGAGAGAGTGAAATTCATGTTATAACAAAAAAACCAAATTATTATTAAAACGTATTATTTTTTTATTCCCCAGCCATTCTTTTTGTATTTATTTAATTACTCCGACTTTTACCTGCTGGTACGCCGTCCGGTGTGCCCTGTGAAATGAAAGGTGGCATTCTTTATTTATTTATTCATTTATTCATTCATAACTGACAGCCTCGCGCTCCGCTCGTGCCCGGGCAGAAGAGGTGCTCCAATTCGGCTTAACTGTGACACACGCCCGCCCTCCTCCCCCGGAGCTTCCATTCGGTTAAACTTAGGGGCCGCTTGGCACCGCCGTGCCCGGGGAAGGTGCTCCTCTTCGGCTTACTGTGACGCGAGCATGCCCTCCTCCTCCGGAGCTTCCATTCGGTTAAACTTAGGGGCCGCTTGGAACCGCCCGTGCCCGGGGAAGGTGCTTCTCTTCGGCTTACTGTGACGCGAGCATGCCCTCCTCCTCCGGAGCTTCCATTCGGTTAAACTTAGGGGCCGCTTGGAACCGCCCGTGCCCGGGGAAGGTGCTCCTCTTCGGCTTACTGTGACGCGAACATGCCCTCCTCCTCCGGAGCTTCCATTCGGTTAAACTTAGGGGCCGCTTGGCACCGCCCGTGCCCGGGGAAGGTGCTCCTCTACGGCTTAACTGCCACGCACGCCGGCCGGAGCTCTGGTACGGTCCGAACCGCGCGAAACGTCGCCACCGATCGTGTCCGGGGGAACGTGCTCTTCTTCGTCCACTCTCCTCTTCGCCCACGCTCTTCTTCGGCGCACGCCGGCCGTCTAACCGCTCCAGCGCCCCGTCGTGCCGCTTGGCGAAACTACAATGCCCCCGAATATTTTTTAGACCCGCGAAGCACTGAACCCGCGAAAGGTGAACCGCGAAGTAGCGAGGGTTCACTGTATGTATAAGACCAAGACCTACAAAAAAGTCTCTTGGAGCAATGAGCTAGGTTTTACAGGAAGTCGGCCATTTTGAATTTACTTAAAAGGGGGCGGGTCACCACAATGGACTTTGTGTAGAAATTATTATTGGGGCCCGAGCAGCGACCGCGGCGAGGTCCCTATTGTTTTTGTCGAAAATATTATTACTTTTATTATTATTATTATTATTATTATTATTATTAGGGCCTGAGCAGCGACCGCTGCGAAGTCCCTATTGTTTTTGTAGAAATTAGTATTATTATTATTTTTCCGATTGTTCGATCGCATTTTTGACCCCCGAAACATGCACAAAAACTCACCAAACTTGGCAGTCTCATCGGGCATGGCGAAAAATTTTATATTTTGTAACGTCTAATATGAACAGGAAGTGAGTTATGAATTTTTGAAAGTCCGACTTTTTCCCTTTTTTGCATGTTTACAGGGGTCATTCTTTTGCACCCTGATCCTAAAGGCTTCATCTGATTGCCTTAAAGTTCTGTCTGGAGCATCTTAAGACCTGGGACAAACACTGGGGCTAAAATTTTTTGTTTCCGAAATACTATATGACGGGGGCGGGGCTTCAAAGTTTTCACTTAAGATTTCCTTCGCCGCAATGGACAAAATGCTTAATAACTCTCCTGCACATGCTGCTAAAAATCCAAAACTTCACATGTACATAAAGAGTCGGTATCTGAAGACATCTATATGTTTATATTCAGTTATACACCTTGCGCCAATCAATATCAATTTTTACATTTTGACGTACTGCACGGTGCCCTTTTAACGAATCCGATTGAAAATTGGCTAGAAAAGACTCAAGACATTGATCTTACTCTATCCCTATTTTTACGACTTTCCTTCAAAGGGCGTGGCTATTACGGTGCCGCAGAGTCTGATTATTCTCCGTGGCAACAAAAGTTCCTGCAAAATGATTCAGATGATCCATCTTCTGGAAATCTTTCACATTTGAGGATATTCAGGCCCTGAAGACGGCTGCCAACTTATTTTTGATCGCAGTGGTAGTGCCACCAACTGGTTAAAACAAATACAAATTATTTTCGTTGATGTTTTTCTCCGGGCAGGTGAACAAAATCTACCTTATATTTGCTCGGATGAGTGTTTAGGCCTTGAGCATGTCACAATACGAAAGTCTTTCGCCTTCTTCAGAGTGTCACATGATGCTGTCTTGTGACCCGTCTTTATCAGCTGATGTTCCATGAGGGCGTGACTTACCTGTCACAAGAATGAAGGCAAGTCACGCCCCCCGCTGTCCGTTCACTCCGCCAAGATGCTGGTCCAGGTGGTAGAGAGGATGAAGGCTCCCTTGTCTCTGTTCATGGTTTTTATGCCTCGCTTGCAGATCTCAATGGCCTCTCTGATCCAGCGCTGTTGTTTGTTCTCTTCTGTGCGGATGACCCTGCCCTTCTCCCGGTCCATGATGTGGTTTTCCCTTTTGCAGTGGTCAGTGATTGCTGATTTGTAATGTTCATGTTGTGCTTGTTCTTTTACTGCTCTGATTTTTTCATTTTTTTGACAGGTAAGTCACACCCTCATGGAACATCAGCTCAAGACACCATCATGCGACACTCTGAAGAAGGCGAAAGACTCGCCGAAACATGTCAGGTAAAAAATTAACCTAAAACATAATTGTCTGCTTTTAATGAATCAGTCAAATATCAATAATAAGAAGACAAAATGAACCTAATACAAATAAATGAATGCTTAATAACTCCCCTGCACATGCTCCTAAAAATCCAAACCTTCACCTGTAAATAAAACGTCCCGACCTGAAGACATCTTAATGTTATTATTTTGTTATACACACAGTGCCGCCAAGTGGAATCAAAAATTTGTTTTTATTTTAATTTTCACGTACTGCACGGTGCCCTTTTGACGAATCCGACTGAAAATGAGTCAGAAAAGATTCAAGACAATGATCTTACTCTCTGCCGAATTTTGTGACGTTTTGGCAAAAGGCGTGGCTATTAAGGTGCTGAAAAGTCCGATTGTACTCTGTGGCAACAAAAGCTCCGGCAACATGACTCAGATGATCCTATCTTCTCGAAGTTGTACACATTTGAGGATACTTCTGCCCTGAAGACATCTACCAACTTATTTTACATCGTAGTAGTAGCGCCACCAACTGGTAAAAGCTAATACAAGTTATTTTCTTGGATGTTTTTCTCCGTGCAACTCAACAAGGTCGCCCTCATATATGCTCGGATGACTGTTTCGGCCATGAGGATGTCACAATACGAAATTCGTCCTTTTTCATGAAAAGTTGTGGGAGTGGCATTGCACTGTTCGGCAATAAAACAAAGCTGATTATGAGGTTCTAAATATGAACGACAACTTGTAAAACTTTACACACACATCAGGCCGAGCAAATTTATCAATATTTTATACGTTAGTTGTGCAGCTTTTTTTAAATGGCTCGCCATGGCCCTCGAGAAATGTTAAAAAAAGCAGCTCTGGTTGAGTGTTTCACCTCGCTTTTTGTAAATTTTATGGAGTACAGTGAACCCTCGGTTATCGCGGTTAACGGGGACCGAGACCACCCGCGAAAACTGAAAATCCGCGAAGTAGCGGCGCACCTTCAAAAATGCTTAAAAAAAATAAACAGGTCACTGCTCGGGCCCTAATAATAATAATAATAATAATTTCCACAAAAACAATGGGGACCTCGTAGCGGTCGCTGCTCGGGCCCTAATAATAATTTCTACAAAAACAATAGGGACCTCGCCGCGGTCGCTGCTCGGGCCCCAATAATAATTTCTACACAAAGTCCATTGTGGTGACCCGCCCCCTTTTAAGTAAATTCAAAATGGCCGACTTCCTGTAAAACCTAGCTCATTGCTCCAAGAGTCTTTTTTGTAGGTCTTGGTCTTATACATACAGTGAACCCTCGCTACTTGGCGGTTCACCTTTCGCGGGTTCAGTGCTTCGCGGGTCTAAAAAATATTCGGGGGCATTGTAGTTTCGCCGAGCGGCACGACGGGGCGCTGGAGCGGTTAGACGGCCGGCGTGCGCCAAAGAAGAGCGTGGGCGAAGAGGAGAGTGGACGAAGAAGAGCACGTTCCCCCGGACACGATCGGTGGCGACGTTTCGCGCGGTTCGGACAGTACCAGAGCTCCGGCCGGCGTGCGTGGCAGTTAAGCCGTAGAGGAGCACCTTCCCCGGGCACGGGCGGTGCCAAGCGGCCCCTAAGTTTAACCGAATGGAAGCTCCGGAGGAGGAGGGCATGCTCGCGTCACAGTAAGCCGAAAAGGAGCACCTTCCCCGGGCACGGGCGGTTCCAAGCGGCCCCTAAGTTTAACCGAATGGAAGCTCCGGAGGAGGAGGGCATGCTCGCGTCACAGTAAGCCGAAGAGGAGCACCTTCCCCGGCCACGGGCGGTTCCAAGCGGCCCCTAAGTTTAACCGAATGGAAGCTCCGGAGGAGGAGGGCATGCTCGCGTCACAGTAAGCCGAAGAGGAGCACCTTCCCCGGGCACGGGCGGTGCCAAGCGGCCCCTAAGTTTAACCGAATGGAAGCTCCGGGGGAGGAGGGTGGGCGTGTGTCACAGTTAAGCCGAATTGGAGCACCTCTTCCGCCCGGGAACGAGCGGAGCGCGAAGCTGTCAGTTATGAATGAATAAATGAATAAATAAATAAAGAAAGAAAGAATGGCACCTTTCATTTCACAGGGCACACCAGACGGCGTACCAGCAGGTAAAAGTCTGAGTAATTAAATAAATACAAAAAGAATGGCTGGGGAATAAAAAAATAATACGTTTTAATAATAATTTGGTTTTTTTGTTATAACATCAATTTCACTCTCTCTCTCTCTCCCCGTATATATATATTTATATATTTATTATATATATTGTATTTTTTTTTAAGCATTTTTGAAGGTGCGCCGCTACTTCGCGGATTTTCAGTTTTCGCGGGTGGTCTCGGTCCCCATTAACCGCGATAACCGAGGGTTCACTGTACTCCATAAAATTTACAAAAAGCGAGGTGAAACACTCAACCAGGGCTGCTTTTTTTAACATTTCTCGAGGGCCATGGCGAGCCATTTCAAAATAGCTGCACAACTAACGTATAAAATATTGATAAATTTGCTCTGCCTGATGTGTGTGTAAAGTTTCACGAGTTGTCGTTCATATTTAGAACCTCATAATCAGCGTTGTTTTATTGCCGAACAGTGCAATGCCACTCCCACAACTTTTCACGAAAAAGGATGAATTTCGTATTGTGACATCCTCATGGCCGAAACAGTCATCCGAGCATATATGAGGGCGACCTTGTTGAGTTGCACGGAGAAAAACATCCAAAAAAATAACTTGTATTAGCTTTTACCAGTTGGTGGCGCTACTACTACGATGAAAAATAAGTTGGTGGATGTCTTCAGGGCTGAAGTATCCTCAAATGTGTACAACTTCGAGAAGATAGTATCATCTGAGTAATGTTGCCGGAGCTTTTGTTGCCACAGAGTACAATCGGACTTTTCAGCACCGTAATAGCCACGCCTTTTGCCAAAACGTCACAAAATTCGGCAGAGAGTAAGTGAGTCTTTTCTGACTAATTTTCAGTCGGATTCGTCAAAAGGGCACCGTGCAGTACGTGAAAATTAAAATAAAAACAAATTTTTGATTCCACTTGGCGGCGCTGTGTGTATAACAAAATAATAACATTAAGATGTCTTCAGGTCGGGACGTTTTATTTACAGGTGAAGGTTTGGATTTTTAGGAGCATGTCCAGGGGAGTTATTAAGCATTCATTTATTTGTATTAGGTTCATTTTGTCTTCTTATTATTGATATTTGACTGATTCATTAAAAGCAGACAATTATGTTTTAGGTTAATTTTTTACCTGACATGTTTCGGCGAGTCTTTCGCCTTCTTCAGAGTGTCGCATGATGGTGTCTTGAGACCCGTCTTTATCAGCTGATGTTCCATGAGGGTGTGACTTACCTGTCAAAAAAATTAAAAAATCAGAGCAGTAAAAGAACAAGCACAACATGAACATTACAAATCAGCAATCACTGACCACTGCAAAAGGGAAAACCACATCATGGACTGGGAGAAGGGCAGGGTCATCCGCACCGGAGAGAACAAACTACAGCGCTGGATCAAAGAAGCAATTGAGATCTGCAAGCGAGGCATAAAAACCATGAACAGAGACAAGGGAGCCTTCATCCTCTCTACCACCTGGAGCAGCATCTTGGCGGAGTGAACGGACAGCGGGGGGCGTGACTTGCCTTCATTCTTGTGACAGGTAAGGCACGCCTTCATGGAACATCAGCTGATTAAGACTGGTCACAAGACACCATCACAGGGTTCGAAGTTAACTTTAAAAACTGCTTCCCCATAGGGCAAGTGCCACTAAAATTTGCCTTGCCCGAGTGGCCAAATTACTTGCCCAACTTGGGCAAGTGACAATTCTTTTTCTCTTGCCCTGAGTGACTTTTTGTATGACAAAGTGTATAATTACAAATTGCATGAATTTTTTGTTCGGACAGTTCCCGCCTAGAAAGAATTAAAAATACGTTACAATCATAAGTGTTGCTTATATAAAAATGTATCATGTATTAACACATTAATTAGGTGTCTGCTGACCCAGGATTATGTTATTGTTATGTTATGTTATATATCAAAGAGAATGTGGAATGACACTGAACGATGGAAGGTGGAAGGATGTGGAAAGATCGTGAATGACATTGAATGATTTGGAATGACACTGAAAGATTTTGAATAATACTGAATGACACTGAATGAAGTAAAACTCTCTGGGAACGGGCCAATTCAAGATAGCTGCCGCACTGTGGGGGAGGCTTTGGTACCAAATTTGGAAAGAGACCCAAACGGTTGGGTCCATTTTATATCAGTGTGGGGGTGAAACGTTGGTCTCTGCGGAGCTGTCTGAATATTGGAGAAGTGAGAAGACAAAGTAAAACAGAACAATTAAAATCACTCTTCAAATACATATTGTTTGGTAAGCAGAGCATGATTTACAGCTCACCATTTTATTGCATGCACCAAGCATGTTATACATTTTTCTGTCCACGGGATGGCGTAGTCAAGAAAAATGAAGCATCTCGAAGCCCATTCGTGTGTGAAGTATTTCCCTGCAGGGCTTGGCTGCTTTATGGGGCTTCATTTTGCCATCACTAGTTTTAGATAGTTTTAATTTTTGAAAGAGCATTTTCATTTTACAGTGAACCCTCGCTACTTCGCGGTTCACCTTTCGCGGGTTCAGTGCTTCGCGGGTCTAAAAAATATTCGGGCGCATTGTAGTTTCGCCGAGCGGCACGACGGGGCGCTGGAGCGGTTAGACGGCCGGCGTGCGCCAAAGAAGAGCGTGGGCGAAGAGGAGAGTGGACGAAGAAGAGCACGTTCCCCCGGACACGATCGGTGGCGACGTTTCGCGCGGTTCGGACAGTACCAGAGCTCCGGCCGGCGTGCGTGGCAGTTAAGCCGTAGAGGAGCACCTTCCCCGGGCACGGACGGTGCCAAGCGGCCCCTAAGTTTAACCGAATGGAAGCTCCGGAGGAGGAGGGCATGCTCGCGTCACAGTAAGCCGAAAAGGAGCACCTTCCCCGGGCACGGGCGGTTCCAAGCGGCCCCTAAGTTTAACCGAATGGAAGCTCCGGAGGAGGAGGGCATGCTCGCGTCACAGTAAGCCGAAGAGGAGCACCTTCCCCGGCCACGGGCGGTTCCAAGCGGCCCCTAAGTTTAACCGAATGGAAGCTCCGGAGGAGGAGGGCATGCTCGCGTCACAGTAAGCCGAAGAGGAGCACCTTCCCCGGGCACGGGCGGTGCCAAGCGGCCCCTAAGTTTAACCGAATGGAAGCTCCGGGGGAGGAGGGTGGGCGTGTGTCACAGTTAAGCCGAATTGGAGCACCTCTTCCGCCCGGGAACGAGCGGAGCGCGAAGCTGTCAGTTATGAATGAATAAATGAATAAATAAATAAAGAAAGAAAGAATGGCACCTTTCATTTCACAGGGCACACCAGACGGCGTACCAGCAGGTAAAAGTCTGAGTAATTAAATAAATACAAAAAGAATGGCTGGGGAATAAAAAAATAATACGTTTTAATAATAATTTGGTTTTTTTGTTATAACATCAATTTCACTCTCTCTCTCTCTCCCCGTATATATATATTTATATATTTATTATATATATTGTATTTTTTTTTAAGCATTTTTGAAGGTGCGCCGCTACTTCGCGGATTTTCAGTTTTCGCGGGTGGTCTCGGTCCCCATTAACCGCGATAACCGAGGGTTCACTGTACTCCATAAAATTTACAAAAAGCGAGGTGAAACACTCAACCAGGGCTGCTTTTTTTAACATTTCTCGAGGGCCATGGCGAGCCATTTCAAAATAGCTGCACAACTAACGTATAAAATATTGATAAATTTGCTCTGCCTGATGTGTGTGTAAAGTTTCACGAGTTGTCGTTCATATTTAGAACCTCATAATCAGCGTTGTTTTATTGCCGAACAGTGCAATGCCACTCCCACAACTTTTCACGAAAAAGGATGAATTTCGTATTGTGACATCCTCATGGCCGAAACAGTCATCCGAGCATATATGAGGGCGACCTTGTTGAGTTGCACGGAGAAAAACATCCAAAAAAATAACTTGTATTAGCTTTTACCAGTTGGTGGCGCTACTACTACGATGAAAAATAAGTTGGTGGATGTCTTCAGGGCTGAAGTATCCTCAAATGTGTACAACTTCGAGAAGATAGTATCATCTGAGTAATGTTGCCGGAGCTTTTGTTGCCACAGAGTACAATCGGACTTTTCAGCACCGTAATAGCCACGCCTTTTGCCAAAACGTCACAAAATTCGGCAGAGAGTAAGTGAGTCTTTTCTGACTAATTTTCAGTCGGATTCGTCAAAAGGGCACCGTGCAGTACGTGAAAATTAAAATAAAAACAAATTTTTGATTCCACTTGGCGGCGCTGTGTGTATAACAAAATAATAACATTAAGATGTCTTCAGGTCGGGACGTTTTATTTACAGGTGAAGGTTTGGATTTTTAGGAGCATGTCCAGGGGAGTTATTAAGCATTCATTTATTTGTATTAGGTTCATTTTGTCTTCTTATTATTGATATTTGACTGATTCATTAAAAGCAGACAATTATGTTTTAGGTTAATTTTTTACCTGACATGTTTCGGCGAGTCTTTCGCCTTCTTCAGAGTGTCGCATGATGGTGTCTTGAGACCCGTCTTTATCAGCTGATGTTCCATGAGGGTGTGACTTACCTGTCAAAAAAATTAAAAAATCAGAGCAGTAAAAGAACAAGCACAACATGAACATTACAAATCAGCAATCACTGACCACTGCAAAAGGGAAAACCACATCATGGACTGGGAGAAGGGCAGGGTCATCCGCACCGGAGAGAACAAACTACAGCGCTGGATCAAAGAAGCAATTGAGATCTGCAAGCGAGGCATAAAAACCATGAACAGAGACAAGGGAGCCTTCATCCTCTCTACCACCTGGAGCAGCATCTTGGCGGAGTGAACGGACAGCGGGGGGCGTGACTTGCCTTCATTCTTGTGACAGGTAAGGCACGCCTTCATGGAACATCAGCTGATTAAGACTGGTCACAAGACACCATCACAGGGTTCGAAGTTAACTTTAAAAACTGCTTCCCCATAGGGCAAGTGCCACTAAAATTTGCCTTGCCCGAGTGGCCAAATTACTTGCCCAACTTGGGCAAGTGACAATTCTTTTTCTCTTGCCCTGAGTGACTTTTTGTATGACAAAGTGTATAATTACAAATTGCATGAATTTTTTGTTCGGACAGTTCCCGCCTAGAAAGAATTAAAAATACGTTACAATCATAAGTGTTGCTTATATAAAAATGTATCATGTATTAACACATTAATTAGGTGTCTGCTGACCCAGGATTATGTTATTGTTATGTTATGTTATATATCAAAGAGAATGTGGAATGACACTGAACGATGGAAGGTGGAAGGATGTGGAAAGATCGTGAATGACATTGAATGATTTGGAATGACACTGAAAGATTTTGAATAATACTGAATGACACTGAATGAAGTAAAACTCTCTGGGAACGGGCCAATTCAAGATAGCTGCCGCACTGTGGGGGAGGCTTTGGTACCAAATTTGGAAAGAGACCCAAACGGTTGGGTCCATTTTATATCAGTGTGGGGGTGAAACGTTGGTCTCTGCGGAGCTGTCTGAATATTGGAGAAGTGAGAAGACAAAGTAAAACAGAACAATTAAAATCACTCTTCAAATACATATTGTTTGGTAAGCAGAGCATGATTTACAGCTCACCATTTTATTGCATGCACCAAGCATGTTATACATTTTTCTGTCCACGGGATGGCGTAGTCAAGAAAAATGAAGCATCTCGAAGCCCATTCGTGTGTGAAGTATTTCCCTGCAGGGCTTGGCTGCTTTATGGGGCTTCATTTTGCCATCACTAGTTTTAGATAGTTTTAATTTTTGAAAGAGCATTTTCATTTTACAGTGAACCCTCGCTACTTCGCGGTTCACCTTTCGCGGGTTCAGTGCTTCGCGGGTCTAAAAAATATTCGGGCGCATTGTAGTTTCGCCGAGCGGCACGACGGGGCGCTGGAGCTGTAAGACGGCCGGCATGCGCCGAAGAAGAGCGTGGGCGAAGAGGAGAGTGGACGAAGAAGAGCACGTTCCCCCGGGCACGATTTGGGGCGACGTTTCGCGCGGTTCGGACCGTACCAGAGCTCCGGCCAGCGTGCGTGGCAGTTAAGCCGAAGAGGAACAACTTCCGCCCGGGCACTAGCGGGGCGACATTTCGCTCTGTTCGGGAGCGTACGAGAGCTCCGGAGGAGGCCGGCCGGCGTGCGTGGCAGTTAAGCCGAAGAGGAGCACCTTCCCCGGGCACGGGCGGTGTCAAGCGGCCCCTAAGTTTAACCGAATGGAAGCTCCGGAGGAGGAGGGCATGCTCGCGTCACAGTTAAGCCGAAGAGAAGCACCTTCCCCGGGCACGGGCGGGGCGAAATGAAACCGAGTTCAACCGAACGGAGACACGCTTCGGGGGAGCAGGTGCATGACAATTAAGCCGAAGAGGAGCACCTCTTCCGCCCGAGCACGAGCGGAGCGCGAGGCTGTCAGTTATGAATGAATAAATGAATAAAAAAAATAAATGAAGAATGCTACCTTTCATTTCACAGGGCACACCGGACGGCGTACCAGCAGGTAAAGGTCGAAGTAATTAAAAAAATACAAAAAGAAGTAATTGAATAAATACAAAAATAATGGCTGGGGAATAAAAAAATAATAAGTTTTAATAATAATTTTTTTTTTTGTTATAGCATGAATTTCACTCTCTCTCTCTCTACCCGTGTATATATATATTTATATATACATATATATATATATATATATATATACATATTTATTATTATTTTTTTTTTAAGCATTTTTGAAGGTGCACCACTACTTCGCACTTTTTTTTTTTAAGCATTTTTGAAGGTGCGCCGCTACTTCGTGGATTTTCAGTTTTCGCGGGTGGTCTCGGTCCCCATTAACCGCGATAACCGAGGGTTCACTGTATTTTTTTCATTATCGAATTTTATTTTTTTCTATTCAAGTTTTGAGTTCATTTTCGTTTACTAAAATAACCTTGGGCTGCAACTACTATCACAGCAACGGCTCATTATATTTTGGCTGCTAAATATGCCAATTTGTCAGAGAGAAGACCGTGACAAAGAATGGCCCAATCGCAATAAACACTCTACACCATACGTTCCTCGTTGACGTGTACATGGGGTGTTGCAGAGCACAGGTTCCAAGCGTACCGATATTGCAAAATTGGGACAATGCGTGTGACGACACCAACTTCCGCCTCCTATGTCATCGAGCTTGGCGGCACGTTATCATTATGTATTTATTTGTAACAATTTTGACGTTGAGAGTGATATTAAAACTTAAGTAATGTGGTAGTTAAGAAAAAACCCTGGCTTGGGACCCACCGGAACAAGCTATAGCTTCATTTGTACTATTTGAGGCGCTCTCACAATCTGCGGCGCATGCACACAAGGTCGCTAAGTACGCTAGCTGCACTCGGACAAAACACGTAGGTGACTTTAAAAGAGTGACCGAAATTGCACACATGCAACTGTTTATCATAATGTCATAATTTGATATGTACATTTGAAGAGAATTTTTTTCAGCATGGGCACAAGAATTCCACCGAACATCGCCAGTTCAATGGGATTTTGGTTAAGTCCGCAAATAATTGTGGACAATATACTTTGGCTGCGCGCTCGAATAATTTTACTCGTATATACTTCAATGAGGGTGTAGTGTGGGTATCGGGATCTTTAACACGCCCTAACACGAAGCTGACTCTCCAACCGCCACAGCCTTTTAATGACGAAATTATAAAATAAACAAAAACACTGTTCAACAACATAAAATAAAATAAAAAATCACATCATACTTACATTTATAAACTTTAATCCTCAAGAACATTATTCTCAGGTTGACCGAAAGACGAGGACACGGGAGCGCCTCGGGCATGTTCTTCTTCCTTGTGTAGGCGAATGACGTTTTAAGGTGCTTGTCCGCCACCTGCTGTGCTGAACTATGTATTAAATAAGAAAAGCAAATTGTTGAATGTTTTTTCCCCAATGAAGACTGAATTGTAAAATACCCGGAAATGGCTTTTCTGTTTTATTGTGCATTTAAAAAAAATTCAGATTGTCCTTTTTTGTTGAGATAATTGTTGAATATTGAAATTGCACATGTAACTGGTAATTTAGTTTTAGATATTATTTGAACCAGTGGAGGGCCATGCATTTCACACCTGGGCCTTCAATGAAGTCCTACTTAGTCCTACTTGAATAAATCCCCCTCATAATACCATAATTTATGACACCACGGGTGGACAAACAATATACAGAAAAGCACTTAGACAGCACTGACCGAGTGTTGGACGATATAGCTTCTCTTGAAAGGTCCGTGTTGAAAATGGCCTCGCAAGTGAATCTTCAATTTCTAAAGATAAAGATGTCTTTTAATTGTCCCATAACGGGGACATTTGCAGTGTTACAGCAGCAAAGATATACATCACACAGTGGCACCGACGTAATGTAGCCGTTAATGTATAACATTGGCAGCAGGCATTCATAAAAAGCATGCAAATATACACAGTATATACGTATATACACAGATCCCCATGTATATACACACTTACAGCCCACAACATATACAAGTGTAAGGAAACACTCCTAATGCCTGTCTATGGTTCAGAGGGGAAATAAATAAAAATGCTGCAATGATAAAAAAAAATACTGAATGATTGAAAATACTGCAATGATAAAAATACTGCAAGAATAAAAGTACTGTACCCAGCCAACATGTCCAACTGGGCCCCAAATGGGGTAAATGCGGGATTCCTGGGTACCAAGTGGGAATGGGCTAGAAGTGGGCAATGGTACAGGGTTCCATGTGGGCGCCATCTGGGATTGGTGGGCATGGGCTTAAACTGGGCAAATGTTGTGGGTGCAATACGGGTTGTGTATGGGCTAAGTGGGCATGGGTTAGAACTGGTAAAGATAAAGATAAAGATGTCCTTTATTAGTCCCACAATGGGGAAATTTGAGGTGTTACAGCAGCAAAGATATAGCTCACACAGAGTCGGCGGCGTAATGTAGCCGTTAATGTATAACATTAGCAGCAGACATTCATAAAAAGCATGCAAATATACACAGTATAAACGTATCTAAGTGTAAGGAAACACTCCTAATGTCTGTCCATTATACAGAGGGGAAAATGCTGTAATGATAAAAACTACTGAATCTACTACTGAAACCATTTATAGGTCCTATTTGGGTTATGTGTGGGCTAAGTGGGCATGGGTTAGAACTGGTCAACCATGTGAGGGTCTCATATGGGCTGTATATGGGCCAAGTGGGCATGGGTTAGAGCTGGTCAACCATGTCTGGGTCCTATTTGGGTTATGTGTGGGCTAAGTGGGCATGGGTTAGAAGTGGTCACCATTTATCGGTCCTGTTTGGGTTATGTGTGGGATAAGTGGGCATAGGTTAGAGCTGGTCAACCATGTCTGGGTCCTGTATGGGTTATAGATGAGCTAAGCGGGCATGGGTTTGAAAATTTGTTCTGGAGCCTTTTTGATATTTAATGCATGCTATGCTAATAGTAACCACCCTGAAGACTATTCTCAGTAGAACTATTCAATGGATGCCAAAACGATAGAGACATGGCCATGGAGCCTATGCTGCGAGATTGTGAAAGGACGAAAATAAGTGTAGGATTTTTGAGGACCAGAAGTCAGCTTTTATTAGGTTTGACATTGATTTAACTTATGGAACAATGCAAATTATGGTCGGGTTGTTGTTGGACTTTTTCCGCTTTTGACTAAGGGACGGGTGTTTTTATTTTCTGGGACTCTTTAGAACAAGCGGCACGGTGGCGGACTGGTTAGCAAGTCCGCATCACAGTACAGAAGTGCAAGGTTCTCCCTGTGCCTGCTAGGGTTTTCGCCGGTTTCCTCCCACTTTCCAAAAACATCCATGATAGGTTGATTGGTCACTGGTCCAAGGTCTGAGTGTGAGAGCGGATGGTTGCTTGTCTCTGTGTGCCCTGCGATTGACTGGCAACCAGTTCAGGGTGTACCCTGTCGACTGCCCGAAGACAGCTGGGATAGGCTCCAGCACTCCCGGGGACCCTTGTGAGGACAAGAAGCAGTACAGAGGATTGATTGATTTATTAAAATTAAAATTAAATTCATGTATTTATCTATGCTAAATTTAACAAGGCTGGACGTTATATTTTGTGAATTTACATGTACCCCCAACTGTGACTTAATAACCCTTAAGGGACAAGATAACATTTTATAATATACCAGACAGCTAAGATTGTCATCTATGAACTATTTGACAAGGCAGGTCCAGCATTGTCAGCCACATCCAACAGTCAACACAGTTACTTTTTTTTAAATAAACAAAATCAACATTATTAATTAATGTTATTTTATTAATTCTGTATGCTGTGAAAGATCTTTATTCAAAGTATATTTGAAGTTATTTCTACCTTATTGCTTGATTTTTGTAGATTCAAGTTGGAGTTGTCAAAATTACAGATTCTTTTGAAGGCAGCATATTCAAACTGTGAGAAAAGGAGCGAATGCAAGCTACGCGGTCTTTGAGGTGCGGCAGAAGAGCTGAAAGCACGGTGAGTCCCGAACGATAATTGAATTAATTAATTAATCTTGGGTAAATGTCTGGCTCTCATTTTTTAGACTTACTTTACAATGTGTTTTGTAATTTTTCAAGGTTGCCTGTGTTGGAAAACTGCTTGGTGCGTTAGCTAAAACACAGTATGCTAAAATGATAAGTGACGAGAACACAGAGGGTATATCAACAACGTACGTACTCGAATTATTTTGGGGAAAACTTAAGTACATTATAATCACCCTTTTAATAATACTGATAAGCGTTGTGTGTTTTATTTATTTTTATGAGGACCTTTACAACGAGCTACATATTGTTAGCATTGGGCCTACGACGCTAAACACAGTGTCCCTCGATCTCTCTCCAAAATTCTCCAAAAGACTTAAGCTTTCACTCAAATTAATACAATCTACTCCACTAGCTCATTTAAGGCTTTTTTGTGATGTGTTTGATTTGGGTAAGTAAAGCAAAACATATTAACTGTTGAATGTTGCCTGTTATTTAAATAATAGAAATTCAAGATGAAAGTTGAACAGATATTGAAATGCTAGATTGGCTCATTCAGAATCATGCCACAATGTGCTTTGTATGTTTTGTGTGTGGGTTTATCAAGCTCTAATTCAATGCAGTGTCCAAAACGAGCGCGCATAATTGTTGGATGAATGTTGGTTAATAGAGTCAGATAATAGTTAAAATTCCAACAGTTGAACAGATGTTGAAATGCTAGATTGGCTCATTCAGAATCATGCCACAATGTGCTTTGTATGTTTTGTGTGTAGGCTTATCAAGCTCTAATTCAATGCAGTGTTGAGCTGCATTTGAGAGGAACTACGTAAGTAACTAATGTGGAAAAATTGTGACTTCTTTGTGTACTTTTATTTTGAATATTCAAATTTTGTGGGTAAAGGTTAGAGAAAATAAGTTAAAAATGAGAGCTGTACAGGTATTTAAGTTTTTGGTTTGTAAAATACCCGAATGTGGGTTTCAGCAGGTGAGGCAATGATTGGACAGAGCAAAAGCTATGCTCCAAAATAGAAGTGATTACACCTTCACTAGACTAACCTGCAGCTAATTACATAATTATAAAATTAACACTTTAACCTGGCTTCCCCATCACAGATGTATTCTTTTAAATGCAAAGCTTTTTGTTCTAGCTTTTGTTGTTAAATGACATTCATGCCCAAGTGTCTATGCATCCATTGCAGGGATGTTTTCTCAAGTGACGAGTCTGAAGCCTGTGATGACGAAGTACCATCTACACCTCCCCATGGATTGTCACAGAGAAAAAGCTTCCTAACCAAGAGAGGCGCTGCAGAAGGTCCTTGAGTACGTCCAACGTGTTGAGTCTGTGAGTCTACTGCAGGATCTAATGCAGGTATGAAAATGATGAAATTTTAATGTATTATCTTCAAAATTATAAATAATTATTTAATTTCTTGAAATATAAAATTAGGTACCCTAAACCCAAGTAGGAACCCCAGTCCCAGTACATTCCTGATTCTGGAGCTACAGAGATCAAACCATCCTACTGTATCACTAAATAGCCCCACCTCTAAAACCCTGATTCGGAAGGCCGAGTTGAAAGACTTCAGAGTTCAAGATGGTCAACTGCAACTATGATAAGCCGAATGTGTTCACCCCAAGTCGGAAACTGAGAAAAAGACTCAATTTTCACATGATTTCAGTCCCTTCTATATTTAAAAGAATGTATTGGGGCTCTAAAAATGTGAAATATTTTTACAAGTATTTCTTTTACTACTCATAGGCAGTTTCATAATAATAGTACAATTTGGCATCGTGTATTGTTTTTTGGTTCCATTCAAAATGCACAAGACGTATAGACATATTTTGTTTGTGGATCGCTGCAGCATCACACGAGCGCACAGAGACAAACGTGGCAGCAACTTAAAACAATTAAAATATCGAATCGAAATCGGGAACTGAAAATCAAAAATCGAATCGGGGCTTGAGTGAATCGTTACCTCCCTAATCATAATCATTTTGGTAGAATGTTGGGCTCTTGCCCTTTGAGTGTATATGGCGTTACCGAAGCTGTTCACTTAATCGACAATTCCTTTCCTGTGACGTTTATCATACCCAGTTTAACTGCCAAAATATTTTTAAGTGTGTGATGATTATCTGGATCGAGTGACACCCATGTTATAATGGTTGCAGGTATTGGTGGATTGGACGATAGTGTCAGAACAATGATGGCGTTCATCATGACAAATCCTCTGTCTCTGAAGTACAATCTCTTTGGACATCGTAGCAAGAACAAGCGCCGAGACCTGCCTTTTTCTGATGTTCTATACGGTAATATATTTTTTTTTTAATTTTTTTTTTAAGGGATTGTGGTGTGAAGACATTTCAGCATGTCCCATAAGGTTTCACAATCATTAAATAGCTTTACTAAGTTGGCTTCTTGTCTTTTTTGTTTTAGGAGCACTGAAAAGGAATGGAGCCACAAAGGACATCAACGAGAAGGACACAGGCAACCCTGTCCAAGTGGTTCATGGGAGCTTGTGATCAAGGTGGGAATAGGGCAGTTCGAGCTCGGAGATCTCAAGGCAACTGTCAGGTTTAAAACGTCCTGACGCCATTTTTAGACTGAAGGTGGCATAAATCCAGACCAAACCAGTTAGAGTTTTGTTTTTGACCATTCGCGAATGGGAGAGGAAGTCAGGAGGTGAAGCAGGCGTCTTGCCAGTTCAATCTCGCGCACTCTCTCTCACTCTCTACCACCCGTTCGGTCTTTTATCAGCAACCTAAGCAGACAATGGAGGTCTGTCTGAAATTCTAGCAGGCAGGCAGGAAGCAATCAACCACAGTAGTCAGTCAGGAATTCGAAACTAAAGTGTGTGCGTGTGTTCCAGTTGTGCGCGTGTGTGCTAAAGCAATAATGTGAGTGTCTGTGTGTGTGCGCAATTATAACTGATACAAATAGTGTATAAAAACATGATTAGAAATACACAAACTATTTACATATCCTCATCCCATCTCACATTCACCCGTTTGTGGGTTTAAATCATGTCCTTACGGCTTTAAGACAGATCATCATAATGAAATCATACAACAGTGTGGTCATCCGTGGAGGGGCGAAAACCCTCAGTAGGGACAAAATTCCCCTCCTCCCTTCCGGCGTGGAACGAGATTCTCATGGTATGTTGGTCACTTGGGAATAAAACATAAAAAAACTTCACTATACCTAGTGAAAAATAACAAAACTGTCTCCACGCAGAGTTTGTCTCCACGCAGAGCTTGTCTCTGCGGCGACTTGATGGAGGCCCTTGCCTCGTTGTAGGAGGGGACAGCCGTCTTTACCTCCCGGATCTTCGTGTGTGGTGTATGTGTGTGCATGTGTGGGGGCAGGGGCAAAAGGGTCCATGTGTTATTTAGGTTTCAGTGTCCAGTTCGAGTTTGTCATTGTCCAGTTCGAATTCGTCATTCTCAACATCAATCAGGTTGTAATGGTACATTTGGGCAACAAACATGCAGTTAATAATCATCTTTGTCATAAGAATAATGCAACATGAACAGACTACACATAACAAAAATGAAAACCATAATTATCCCGGTATATTGTCTTTCAAATTCTTCGTAGTGGTCATAACATCAATAATTGTTTCATTTTATTAAAAATGTAAATGCAGTAATGTTCTCCAATCAAGGCTAAAATTCTTTATGTACGTCATTAATTTCCAAACAATATCTAATCTTTTTGTTCTGTGGCTTCAACATTCGTTTCTGTGGCTGGTTGTGCGGTTCCGATGTGCGTGTGGTCCGATATTGTGACTCAGGTGGGCTCCTGTTCGAGGGATTCGCGTTGCTCGGCCTTTAGCTGGAAACCGGAGAAGCTTGTACTGCAACTGGTGGATCCAGCTGCCACGCCCCGCGACCTTTGCTGCCGTCGGGGTCACTGCAATCATCTGGCGAGGGCCATCTCAGCATTCACTTGTCCCAACGAAGTCGTTTCAGCACCTTGAAGAAGAGTTGGTCTCCCACACGGACGTGATTTCTCTGTGGATCAGAACACACTGACCAGTAATTGCGTCTTTTTTTTTTTTTTCTTTTTGGTCAAAACATGTTTCCCATGTGGACTGGGACTGATGTGCCAGTCGCTGGTGGTTCTGATGAACCTGAGAGTCGATAGGGGATAGTGTCCTAACTTCGGCTGGCACTATCCTCATTGTTGTGATTGAAACACAGTCTGGTCATTGTCTCCTTTTTTTCCCTCATTGTCTTGATAAGTCTGCCCTTAACAGTCCCATTAGTGCGTTCCACAAGTCCTGCAGACTGTATGCACAATGACGCTTTGAGTCAATTTTGCAACAACTGTCCCACTTGTTACAACATCATTCACAAAATGCATAATTTTCACTTCAAATCACTTCTTGAAATTCCAAATGTCAGGATAATTTGTGTTAGGTTGAAGATGTATTTTATCCCATATTTTACTCTATTAGTATTGCAAAAGAATTGTTCCACAGCGTGACCCATGTTTGACCATATGGATGAGAAGACTTCACAGAGAAGCGGATGCCTGAAGACTGGATCAACGTCTGCAACATCAAAGGAGGTGTGCTGAGACACACCTCTGAAACAAAAGGACTGAGACTTTAGTACCAGAGCACTAAAAGGGCATATCTGCCTTTTCAATCAGTGGATGACTGCCATTGATGTCTGTCTTTCCTCTTGTGTCTGAGATGTTTACATGTTCCTGCTGGTGCTCCCCCCTTCATCCCTTAGTGCAAATACATTGTATTGTTAGGGACTTCCCTAATAAAATAGAGGGCTCGGCGGAGTGTGCTCCAGAACGAATTTGGAGATGTAACTGAGCACACCTCCGTTCGTTCTCCTCGCGAGTAAAAGATCAACTCTTGTCTTCCTTCCATTCATTTAGCCTATGTTCAGTGAATGCTTAGGTGATTGAACCTGACAATTTGATTACACAACACTTTTTCCAACTGTTTTAGCATCAACATATGTTGTCGGAAACAACTTAATCCATTTTGAAAACATATGAATTACAACCAAACAATATTGCATCTCAAACAAATAACACTGTCTAAAAAAAAGTTTTTTGTTGAAAAGTCTGTATGTGGGAACAATTTCATATCATACTACCCCTCTCTTGACACATAGTTATGCTCTTGTGTCACTCTTATTACTTTTCCAATCAATGAATTAGGCAGCCAGGATTTGCCATCTGCCAATTTGCTGATCCTGTCCTCAGCAATGTTTGCACCTTTGTTCTCCCAATGTGTGCGTTCAATTACTGGTACCTTTTTCCCTGGCGTGGGATCAAATTGTCAAGTTGATTTTCTGCGTGTGTGTGCGTGTGGGGGTGTGTTCATTTTCCCTTTTAGCTGCGCTGTGTCGATATAAAGGCGAGGCAGTTTCCAATTGTAATTGTGTCATTTTCTGTTAAGTGAATTTTGCGTTCACAAATAACTATTTTAGACGTGCTTTATGCACAACTTTTCTTTTCCTGTTGTGGTTTTTAAAGCCCAATGTCGACAGAACGCATGAACATTTATCTTGACTGTCAGTCCACATTGTAACCATACAACTCATACAAGATGGGAAACCCCAAATTTTAATTAGCTCACACCCGCCTACGCTCTTCCTGCTTATCCTAACAATCTCTTATCCGTTGGTATCACAATGTTAGTACTCCCATCGCATAAAAGTCAGTTTGATTTCAGGCTGCGACCTTGGTTCTCAAACACTTTTACTTCTTATCAGTCTGGAATGCGCACCTGGTCTGTGTTACAAGTCTGAGTTCCTCCAGTCGGGAGGAAGGTCAAGTCGCGGTTTGGTGATAATTTGGACGGCTCCACAGTCGTGTGGCGCCTCCTAGATGATGCGGGGAAAAAATGACGCTGGGCTGAAATGCACCGCAACTTATCAGTATAATGTGTCCCTGTGACAATTAGGCCGGCGTGCAATGTGAATGTGGTGGGAAAAGAATGTAATTTTTTGATTCCTTAAAGCAGCAGTGAAAGCTCTTAATCACACTCTAAGTGGTTCTCTGCCACGAAATCCAAATTGTTGTGACTAAATATGCAAATGAATTCATTTTGCCCTGGTTCCTGCAGTAACCCAGGCTAATGAAGTCATTTTTTGCAGTCACTGTTTTGCTCAAATGGCTTATAATAATTTGGTAGTGCGTTAAGATGCTTTGTCGATACAATCTTGTAGTGTATCTTCACAAGTTCCAACATACACAACCCATTCCATGGCCATGACGATACTGTTTTAAAGATTACCAAGGCTTGTTGGACCTTTCTCTGCCACATAAATTACAGCCCTGAGAGGCACTGGGCCTCAACTTTATCTATGAAGGGTCAGGGATTTAATGGGGGTCACCGAGGCGTCCCAAGGAAAGTTTTTACAGAAAAGTGGTCTGGCAATATCTTTTCTCTTTCTTATCACTGACAATGCGCCCCTTTAAAGTTTTGACGTTTGTTTGAATTCGCCCGTGCTTATTAATTCTATTGAAGTCCAATTTTGCCAGTGTATCACGGCCTAATGAGTAAAACGCATGTTGATGTAGAACTCCTTCTACACACACTTTTATGTTTGACTTTTTACGTCACGTGATCCTCCATTGCTACCACATCTCGTCCTGAAAAGTTAATGTTTTGTAACAAGACTTACTGCTTCCTCCTTTCTTTCTTTTCTTTTTCCTTCCTTCTGCCCAACACGTTCATGCTTTCTGTGCATAATTTAGAATTTTCTTTTCCATTTTACAAGTTGGCCAATTTAAATTAGGTTGTTTTATTTGAAAAGCCTGTAATTCTCTTTTTTTTCCCCTTTTCACCTAATCACAAATTTCTTATCACAAAAATGAACATGTTAATTCTATTTTATTTCCTATTTTTCCAATCTTGTGACTCATTTCACTTCAACCAGTTCTACCTTAAAGTGGACAAGTACACATCAATGTTTTTTGTAGTTTCTATTTTCTTCTCTGCTTTAATGAAAATTATAGCCCTTCTAGCCAAATTTTTCCTGTGTCATTTCTATCTCTGCATTTCATTCCATTTCTGGCCTACCTTAATACTAAAACAAAAATGCTCTTTCAAAAATTAAAACTATCTAAAACTAGTGATGGCAAAATGAAGCCCCATAAAGCAGCCAAGCCCTGCAGGGAAATACTTCACACACGAATGGGCTTCGAGATGCTTCATTTTTCTTGACTACGCCATCCCATGGACAGAAAAATGTATAACATGCTTGGTGCATGCAATAAAATGGTGAGCTGTAAATCATGCTCTGCCCACCAAACAATATGTATTTGAAGAGTGATTTTAATTGTTCTGTTTTACTTTGTCTTCTAACTTCTCCAATATTCAGACAGCTCCGCCGAGACCAACGTTTCACCCCCACACTGATATAAAATGGACCCAACCGTTTGGGTCTCTTTCCAAATTTGGTACCAAAGCCTCCCCCACAGTGCGGCAGCTATCTTGAATTGGCCCGTTCCCAGAAAGTTTTACTTCATTCAGTGTCATTCAGTATTATTCAAAATCTTTCAGTGTCATTCCAAATCATTCAATGTCATTCACAATCTTTCCACATCCTTCCACCTTCCATCGTTCAGTGTCATTCCACATTCTCTTTCATATATAACATAACATAACAATAACATAATCCTGGGTCAGCAGACACCTAATTAATGTGTTAATACATGATACATTTTTCTATAAGCAACCCTTATGATTGTAACGTATTTTTAATTCTTTCTAGGCGGGAACTGTCCGAACAAAAAATTCATGCAATTTGTAATTAGACACTTTGTCATACAAAAAGTCACTCAGGGCAAGAGAAAAAAAATTGTCACTTGCCCAAGTTGGGCAAGTAATTTGGCCACTCGGGCAAGGCAAATTTTAGTGGCACTTGCCCTATGGGCAAGCAGTTTTTAAAGTTAACTTCGAACCCTGTGATGGTGTCTTGTGACCTGTCTTTATCAGCTGATGTTCCATGAAGGCGTGCCTTACCTGTCACAAGAATGAAGGCAAGTCACGCCCCCCGCTGTCCATTCACTCCGCCAAGACGCTGCTCCAGGTGGTAGAGAGGATGAAGGCTCCCTTGTCTCTGTTCATGGTTTTTATGCCTCGCTTGCAGATCTCAATGGCCTCTCTGATCCAGCGCTGTAGTTTGTTCTCTTCTGTGCGGATGACCCTGCCCTTCTCCCGGTCCATGATGTGGTTTTCCCTTTTGCAGTGGTCAGTGATTGCTGATTTGTAATGTTCATGTTGTGCTTGTTCTTTTACTGCTCTGATTTTTTAATTTTTTTGACAGGTAAGTCACACCCTCATGGAACATCAGCTGATAAAGACTGGTCTCAAGACACCATCATGCGACACTCTGAAGAAGGCGAAAGACTCGCTGAAACATGTCAGGTAAAAAATTAACCTAAAACATAAATGTCTGCTTTTAATGAATCAGTCAAATATCAATAATAAGAAGACAAAATGAACCTAATACAAATAAATGAATGCTTAATAACTCCCCTGCACATGCTCCTAAAAATCCAAACCTTCACCTGTAAATAAAACGTCCCGACCTGAAGACATCTTAATGTTATTATTTTGTTTTACACACAGCGCCGCCAAGTGGAATCAAAAATTTGTTTTTATTTAAATTTTCACGTACTGCACGGTGCCCTTCTGACGAATCCGACTGAAAATTAGTCAGAAAAGACTCAAGACAATGATCTTACTCTCTGCCGAATTTTGTGACGTTTTGGCAAAAGGCGTGGCTATTACGGTGCTGAAAAGTCCGATTGTACTTTGTGACAACAAAAGCTCCGGCAACATGACTCAGATGATCCTATCTTCTCGAAGTTGTACACATTTGAGGATACTTCAGCCCTGAAGACTTCTACCAACTTATTTTTCATCGTAGTAGTAGCGCCACCAACTGGTAAAAGCTAATACAAGTTATTTTCTTGGATGTTTTTCTCCGTGCAACTCAACAAGGTCGCCCTCATATATGCTCGGATTACTGTTTCGGCCATGAGGATGTCACAATACGAAATTCGTCCTTTTTCGTGAAAGGTTGTGGGAGTGGCATTGCACTGTTCGGCAATAAAACAACGCTGATTATGAGGTTGTAAATATGAACGACAACTCGTGAAACTTTACACACACATCAGGCCGAGCAAATTTATCAATATTTTATACGTTAGTTGTGCAGCTTTTTTGAAATGGCTCGCCATGGCCCTCGAGAAATGTTCAAAAAAGCAACCCTGGTTGAGTGTTTCACCTCGCCTTTTGTAAATTTTATGGAGTACAGTGAACCCTCGGTTATCGCGGTTAATGGGGACCGAGACCACCCGCGAAAACTGAAAATCCGCGAAGTAGCGGCACACCTTCAAAAATGCTTAAAAAAAATACAATATATATAATAAATATATAAATATATATATATATATATATATATATATATATATATATATATATACGGGGAGAGAGAGAGTGAAATTCATGTTATAACAAAAAAAACAAATTATTATTAAAACATATTATTTTTTAATTCCCCAGCCATTCTTTTTGTATTTATTTAATTACTCCGACTTTTACCTGCTGGTACGCCGTCCGGTGTACCCTGTGAAATGAAAGGTGGCATTCTTTATTTATTTATTCATTTATTCATTCATAACTGACAGCCTCGCGCTCCGCTCGTGCCCGGGCGGAAGAGGTGCTCCAATTCGGCTTAACTGTGACACACGCCCGCCCTCCTCCCCCGGAACTTCCATTCGGTTAAACTTAGGGGCCGCTTGGCACCGCCCGTGCCCGGGGAAGGTGCTCCTCTTCGGCTTACTGTGACGCGAGCATGCCCTCCTCCTCCGGAGCTTCCATTCAGTTAAACTTAGGGGCCGCTTGAAACCGCCCGTGCCCGGGGAAGGTGCTCCTCTTCGGCTTACTGTGACGCGAGCATCCCCTCCTCCTCCGGAGCTTCCATTCGGTTAAACTTAGGGGCCGCTTGGAACCGCCCGTGCCCGTGGAAGGTGCTCCTCTTCGGCTTACTGTGACGCGAGCATGCCCTCCTCCTCCGGAGCTTCCATTCGGTTAAACTTAGGGGCCGCTTGGCACCGCCCGTGCCCGGGGAAGGTGTTCCTCTACGGCTTAACTGCCACGCACGCCGGCCGGAGCTCTGGTACGGTCCAAACCGCGCGAAACGTCGCCACCGATCGTGTCCGGGGGAACGTGCTCTTCTTCGTCCACTCTCCTCTTCGCCCACGCTCTTCTTCGGCGCACGCCGGCCGTCTAACCGCTCCAGCGCCCCGTCGTGCCGCTCGGCGAAACTACAATGCCCCCGAATATTTTTTAGACCCGCGAAGCACTGAACCCGCGAAAGGTGAACCGCGAAGTAGCGAGGGTTCACTGTATGTATAAGACCAAGACCTACAAAAAAGTCTCTTGGAGCAATGAGCTAGGTTTTACAGGAAGTCGGCCATTTTTAATTTCCTTAAAAGGGGGCGGGTCACCACAATGGACTTTGTGTAGAAATTATTATTGGGGCCCGAGCAGCGACGGCGGCGAGGTCCCTATTGTTTTTGTAGAAATTATTATTAGGGCCCGAGCAGCGACCGCTACGAGGTCCCCATTGTTTTTGTGGAAATTATTATTATTTTTATTATTATTATTAGGGCCCGAGCAGTGACCGCTGCGAGGTCCCTATTGTTTTTCTAGAAATTGTTATTAGGGCCCGAGCTGCGACGGCTGCGAGGTCCCTATTGTTTTTGTAGAAAATATTATTACTTTTATTATTAATAATATTATTATTATTATTATTAGGGCCTGAGCAGCGACCGCTGCGAAGTCCCTATTGTTTTTGTAGAAATTATTATTATTATTATTTTTCCGATTGTTCGATCGCATTTTTGACCCCCGAAACATGCACAAAAACTCACCAAACTTGGCAGTCTCATCGGGCATGGCGAAAAATTTGATATTTTAACGTCTAATATGAACAGGAAGTGAGTTATGAATTTTTGAAAGTCCGACTTTTGCCCTTTTTTGCATGTTTACAGGGGTCATTCTTTTGCACCCTGATCCTAAAGGCTTCATCTGATTGCCTTAAAGTTCTGTCTGGAGCATCTTAAGACCTGGGACAAACACTGGGGCTAAAATTTTTTGTTTCCGAAATACTATATGACGGGGGCGGGGCTTCAAAGTTTTCACTTAAGATTTCCTTCGCCGCAATGGACAAAATGCTTAATAACTCTCCTGCACGTGCTGCTAAAAATCCAAAACTTCACATGTACATAAAGAGTCGGTACCTGAAGACATCTATATGTTTATATTCAGTTATACACCTTGCGCCAATCAATATAAATTTTTACATTTTGACGTACTGCACGGTGCCCTTTTAACGAATCCGATTGAAAATTGGCTAGAAAAGACTCAAGACATTGATCTTACTCTATCCCTATTTTTATGACTTTCCTTCAAAGGGCGTGGCTATTACGGTGCCGCAGAGTCTGATTATTCTCCGTGGCAACAAAAGTTCCTGCAAAATGATTCAGATGATCCATCTTCTGGAAATCTTTCACATTTGAGGATATTCAGGCCCTGAAGACGGCTGCCAACTTATTTTTGATCGCAGTGGTAGCGCCACCAACTGGTTAAAACAAATACAAATTATTTTCGTTGATGTTTTTCTCCGGGCAGGTTAACAAAATCTACCTTATATTTGCTCGGATGAGTGTTTAGGCCTTGAGCATGTCACAATACGAAAGTCTTTCGCCTTCTTCAGAGTGTCACATGATGGTGTCTTGTGACCCGTCTTTATCAGTTGATGTTCCATGAGGGCGTGACTTACCTGTCACAAGAATGAAGGCAAGTCACGCCCCCCGCTGTCCGTTCACTCCGCCAAGATGCTGGTCCAGGTGGTAGAGAGGATGAAGGCTCCCTTGTCTCTGTTCATGGTTTTTATGCCTCGCTTGCAGATCTCAATGGCCTCTCTGATCCAGCGCTGTTGTTTGTTCTCTTCTGTGCGGATGACCCTGCCCTTCTCCCGGTCCATGATGTGGTTTTCCCTTTTGCAGTGGTCAGTGATTGCTGATTTGTAATGTTCATGTTGTGCTTGTTCTTTTACTGCTCTGATTTTTTCATTTTTTTGACAGGTAAGTCACACCCTCATGGAACATCAGCTCAAGACACCATCATGCGACACTCTGAAGAAGGCGAAAGACTCGCCGAAACATGTCAGGTAAAAAATTAACCTAAAACATAATTGTCTGCTTTTAATGAATCAGTCAAATATCAATAATAAGAAGACAAAATGAACCTAATACAAATAAATGAATGCTTAATAACTCCCCTGCACATGCTCCTAAAAATCCAAACCTTCACCTGTAAATAAAACGTCCCGACCTGAAGACATCTTAATGTTATTATTTTGTTATACACACAGTGCCGCCAAGTGGAATCAAAAATGTGTTTTTATTTTAATTTTCACGTACTGCACGGTGCCCTTTTGACGAATCCGACTGAAAATTAGTCAGAAAAGACTCAAGACAATGATCTTACTCTCTGCCGAATTTTGTGACGTTTTGGCAAAAGGCGTGGCTATTAAGGTGCTGAAAAGTCCGATTGTACTCTGTGGCAACAAAAGCTCCGGCAACATGACTCAGATGATCCTATCTTCTCGAAGTTGTACACATTTGAGGATACTTCAGCCCTGAAGACATCTACCAACTTATTTTACATCGTAGTAGTAGCGCCACCAACTGGTAAAAGCTAATACAAGTTATTTTCTTGGATGTTTTTCTCCGTGCAACTCAACAAGGTCGCCCTCATATATGCTCGGATGACTGTTTCGGCCATGAGGATGTCACAATACGAAATTCGTCCTTTTTCGTGAAAAGTTGTGGGAGTGGCATTGCACTGTTCGGCAATAAAACAAAGCTGATTATGAGGTTCTAAATATGAACGACAACTCGTAAAACTTTACACACACATCAGGCCGAGCAAATTTATCAATATTTTATACGTTAGTTGTGCAGCTTTTTTGAAATGGCTCGCCATGGCCCTCGAGAAATGTTAAAAAAAAGCAGCTCTGGTTGAGTGTTTCACCTCGCTTTTTGTAAATTTTATGGAGTACAGTGAACCCTCGGTTATCGCGGTTAATGGGGACCGAGACCACCCGCGAAAACTGAAAATCCGCGAAGTAGCGGCGCACCTTCAAAAATGCTTAAAAAAAATATACAATATATATAATAAATATATATATATATAATAAATATATATATATATATATATATATATATATATATATATATATATATATATATATATATATATATATATATATATACGGGGAGAGAGAGAGTGAAATTCATGTTATAACAAAAAAAACAAATTATTATTAAAACGTATTATTTTTTTATTCCCCAGCCATTCTTTTTGTATTTATTTAATTACTCCGACTTTTACCTGCTGGTACGCCGTCCGGTGTGCCCTGTGAAATGAAAGGTAGCATTCTTTATTTATTTATTCATTTATTCATTCATAACTGACAGCCTCGCGCTCCGCTCGTGCCCGGGCAGAAGAGGTGCTCCAATTCGGCTTAACTGTGACACACGCCCGCCCTCCTCCCCCGGAGCTTCCATTCGGTTAAACTTAGGGGCCGCTTGGCACCGCCGTGCCCGGGGAAGGTGCTCCTCTTCGGCTTACTGTGACGCGAGCATGCCCTCCTCCTCCGGAGCTTCCATTCGGTTAAACTTAGGGGCCGCTTGGAACCGCCCGTGCCCGGGGAAGGTGCTCCTCTTCGGCTTACTGTGACGCGAGCATGCCCTCCTCCTCCGGAGCTTCCATTCGGTTAAACTTAGGGGCCGCTTGGAACCGCCCGTGCCCGAGGAAGGTGCTCCTCTTCGGCTTACTGTGACGCGAACATGCCCTCCTCCTCCGGAGCTTCCATTCGGTTAAACTTAGGGGCGCTTGGCACCGCCCGGAAGGTGCTCCTCTACGGCTTAACTGCCACACACGCCGGCCGGAGCTCTGGTACGGTCCGAACCGCGCGAAACGTCGCCACCGATCGTGTCCGGGGGAACGTGCTCTTCTTCGTCCACTCTCCTCTTCGCCCACGCTCTTCTTCGGCGCACGCCGGCCGTCTAACCGCTCCAGCGCCCCGTCGTGCCGCTTGGCGAAACTACAATGCCCCCGAATATTTTTTAGACCCGCGAAGCACTGAACCCGCGAAAGGTGAACCGCGAAGTAGCGAGGGTTCACTGTATGTATAAGACCAAGACCTACAAAAAAGTCTCTTGGAGCAATGAGCTAGGTTTTACAGGAAGTCGGCCATTTTGAATTTACTTAAAAGGGGGCGGGTCACCACAATGGACTTTGTGTAGAAATTATTATTGGGGCCCGAGCAGCGACCGCGGCGAGGTCCCTATTGTTTTTGTAGAAAATATTATTACTTTTATTATTATTCTTATTATTATTATTATTAGGGCCTGAGCAGCGACCGCTGCGAAGTCCCTATTGTTTTTGTAGAAATTAGTATTATTATTATTTTTCCGATTGTTCGATCGCATTTTTGACCCCCGAAACATGCACAAAAACTCACCAAACTTGGCAGTCTCATCGGGCATGGCGAAAAATTTTATATTTTTTAACGTCTAATATGAACAGGAAGTGAGTTATGAATTTTTGAAAGTCCGACTTTTGCCCTTTTTTGCATGTTTACAGGGGTCATTCTTTTGCACCCTGATCCTAAAGGCTTCATCTGATTGCCTTAAAGTTCTGTCTGGAGCATCTTAAGACCTGGGACAAACACTGGGGCTAAAATTTTTTGTTTCCGAAATACTATATGACGGGGGCGGGGCTTCAAAGTTTTCACTTAAGATTTCCTTCGCCGCAATGGACAAAATGCTTAATAACTCTCCTGCACATGCTGCTAAAAATCCAAAACTTCACATGTACATAAAGAGTCGGTACCTGAAGACATCTATATGTTTATATTCAGTTATACACCTTGCGCCAATCAATATCAATTTTTACATTTTGACGTACTGCACGGTGCCCTTTTAACGAATCCGATTGAAAATTGGCTAGAAAAGACTCAAGACATTGATCTTACTCTATCCCTATTTTTATGACTTTCCTTCAAAGGGCGTGGCTATTACGGTGCCGCAGATTCTGATTATTCTCCGTGGCAACAAAAGTTCCTGCAAAATGATTCAGATGATCCATCTTCTGGAAATCTTTCACATTTGAGGATATTCAGGCCCTGAAGACGGCTGCCAACTTATTTTTGATCGCAGTGGTAGTGCCACCAACTGGTTAAAACAAATACAAATTATTTTTGTTGATGTTTTTCTCCGGGCAAGTGAACAAAATCTACCTTATATTTGCTCGGATGAGTGTTTAGGCCTTGAGCATGTCACAATACGAAAGTCTTTCGCCTTCTTCAGAGTGTCACATGATGCTGTCTTGTGACCCGTCTTTATCAGCTGATGTTCCATGAGGGCGTGACTTACCTGTCACAAGAATGAAGGCAAGTCACGCCCCCCGCTGTCCGTTCACTCCGCCAAGATGCTGGTCCAGGTGGTAGAGAGGATGAAGGCTCCCTTGTCTCTGTTCATGGTTTTTATGCCTCGCTTGCAGATCTCAATGGCCTCTCTGATCCAGCGCTGTTGTTTGTTCTCTTCTGTGCGGATGACCCTGCCCTTCTCCAGGTCCATGATGTGGTTTTCCCTTTTGCAGTGGTCAGTGATTGCTGATTTGTAATGTTCATGTTGTGCTTGTTCTTTTACTGCTCTGATTTTTTTCATTTTTTTGACAGGTAAGTCACACCCTCATGGAACATCAGCTCAAGACACCATCATGCGACACTCTGAAGAAGGCGAAAGACTCGCCGAAACATGTCAGGTAAAAAATTAACCTAAAACATAATTGTCTGCTTTTAATGAATCAGTCAAATATCAATAATAAGAAGACAAAATGAACCTAATACAAATAAATGAATGCTTAATAACTCCCCTGCACATGCTCCTAAAAATCCAAACCTTCACCTGTAAATAAAACGTCCCGACCTGAAGACATCTTAATGTTATTATTTTGTTATACACACAGTGCCGCCAAGTGGAATCAAAAATTTGTTTTTATTTTAATTTTCACGTACTGCACGGTGCCCTTTTGACGAATCCGACTGAAAATGAGTCAGAAAAGACTCAAGACAATGATCTTACTCTCTGCCGAATTTTGTGACGTTTTGGCAAAAGGCGTGGCTATTAAGGTGCTGAAAAGTCCGATTGTACTCTGTGGCAACAAAAGCTCCGGCAACATGACTCAGATGATCCTATCTTCTCGAAGTTGTACACATTTGAGGATACTTCAGCCCTGAAGACATCTACCAACTTATTTTACATCGTAGTAGTAGCGCCACCAACTGGTAAAAGCTAATACAAGTTATTTTCTTGGATGTTTTTCTCCGTGCAACTCAACAAGGTCGCCCTCATATATGCTCGGATGACTGTTTCGGCCATGAGGATGTCACAATACGAAATTCGTCCTTTTTCATGAAAAGTTGTGGGAGTGGCATTGCACTGTTCGTCAATAAAACAAAGCTGATTATGAGGTTCTAAATATGAACGACAACTCGTAAAACTTTACACACACATCAGGCCGAGCAAATTTATCAATATTTTATACGTTAGTTGTGCAGCTTTTTTGAAATGGCTCGCCATGGCCCTCGAGAAATGTTAAAAAAAGCAGCTCTGGTTGAGTGTTTCACCTCGCTTTTTGTAAATTTTATGGAGTACAGTGAACCCTCGGTTATCGCGGTTAACGGGGACCGAGACCACCCGCGAAAACTGAAAATCCGCGAAGTAGCGGCGCACCTTCAAAAATGCTTAAAAAAATATACAATATATATAATAAATATATATATATATATATATATATATATATATATATACGGGGAGAGAGAGAGTGAAATTCATGTTATAACAAAAAAACCAAATTATTATTAAAACGTATTATTTTTTTATTCCCCAGCCATTCTTTTTGTATTTATTTAATTACTCCGACTTTTACCTGCTGGTACGCCGTCCGGTGTGCCCTGTGAAATGAAAGGTGGCATTCTTTATTTATTTATTCATTTATTCATTCATAACTGACAGCCTCGCGCTCCGCTCGTGCCCGGGCAGAAGAGGTGCTCCAATTTGGCTTAACTGTGACACACGCCCGCCCTCCTCCCCCGGAGCTTCCATTCGGTTAAACTTAGGGGCCGCTTGGCACCGCCCGTGCCCGGGGAAGGTGCTCCTCTTCGGCTTACTGTGACGCGAGCATGCCCTCCTCCTGCGGAGCTTCCATTCGGTTAAACTTAGGGGCCGCTTGGAACCGCCCGTGCCCGGGGAAGGTGCTCCTCTTCGGCTTACTGTGACGCGAGCATGCCCTCCTCCTCCGGAGCTTCCATTCGGTTAAACTTAGGGGCCGCTTGGCACCGCCCGTGCCCGGGGAAGGTGCTCCTCTACGGCTTAACTGCCACGCACGCCGGCCGGAGCTCTGGTACGGTCCGAACCGCGCGAAACGTCGCCACCGATCGTGTCCGGGGGAACGTGCTCTTCTTCGTCCACTCTCCTCTTCGCCCACGCTCTTCTTCGGCGCACGCCGGCCGTCTAACCGCTCCAGCGCCCCGTCGTGCCGCTCGGCGAAACTACAATGCCCCCGAATATTTTTTAGACCCGCGAAGCACTGAACCCGCGAAAGGTGAACCGCGAAGTAGCGAGGGTTCACTGTATGTATAAGACCAAGACCTACAAAAAAGTCTCTTGGAGCAATGAGCTAGGTTTTACAGGAAGTCGGCCATTTTGAATTTACTTAAAAGGGGGCGGGTCACCACAATGGACTTTGTGTAGAAATTATTATTGGGGCCCGAGCAGCGACCGCGGCGAGGTCCCTATTGTTTTTGTAGAAAATATTATTACTTTTATTATTATTATTATTAGGGCCTGAGCAGCGACCGCTGCGAAGTCCCTATTGTTTTTGTAGAAATTATTATTATTATTATTTTTCCGATTGTTCGATCGCATTTTTGACCCCCGAAACATGCACAAAAACTCACCAAACTTGGCAGTCTCATCGGGCATGGCGAAAAATTTGTTATTTTAACGTCTAATATGAACAGGAAGTGAGTTATGAATTTTTGAAAGTCCGACTTTTGCCCTTTTTTGCATGTTTACAGGGGTCATTCTTTTGCACCCTGATCCTAAAGGCTTCATCTGATTGCCTTAAAATTCTGTCTGTAGCATCTGAAGACCTGGGACAAACACTGGGGCTAAAATTTTTTGTTTCCGAAATACTATATGACGGGGGCGGGGCTTCAAAGTTTTCACTTAAGATTTCCTTCGCCGCAATGGACAAAATGCTTAATAACTCTCCTGCACATGCTGCTAAAAATCCAAAACTTCACATGTACATAAAAAGTCTGTACCTGAAGACATCTATATGTTTATATTCAGTTATACACCTTGCGCCAATCAATATCATTTTTTACATTTTGACTTACTGCACGGTGCCCTTTTAACGAATCTGATTGAAAATTGGCTAGAAAAGACTCAAGACATTGATCTTACTCTATCCCTATTTTTGTGACTTTCCTTCAAAGGGCGTGGCTATTACGGTGCCGCAGAGTCTGATTATTCTCCGTGGCAACAAAAGTTCCTGCAAAATGATTCAGATGATCCATCTTCTCGAAATTTTTCACATTTGAGGATATTCAGGCCCTGAAGACGGCTGCCAACTTATTTTTGATCGCAGTGGTAGCGCCACCAACTGGTTAAAACAAATACAAATTATTTTCGTTGATGTTTTTCAGGTGAACAAAATCTACCTTATATTTGCTCGGATGAGTGTTTAGGCCTTGAGCATGTCACAATACGAAAGTCTTTCGCCTTCTTCAGAGTGTCACATGATGCTGTCTTGTGACCCGTCTTTATCAGCTGATGTTCCATGAGGGCGTGACTTACCTGTCACAAGAATGAAGGCAAGTCACGCCCCCGCTGTCCGTTCACTCCGCCAAGATGCTGGTCCAGGTGGTAGAGGATGAAGGCTCCCTTGTCTCTGTTCATGGTTTTTATGCCTCGCTTGCAGATCTCAATGGCCTCTCTGATCCAGCGCTGTTGTTTGTTCTCTTCTGTGCGGATGACCCTGCCCTTCTCCCGGTCCATGATGTAGTTTTCCCTTTTGCAGTGGTCAGTGATTGCTGATTTGTAATGTTCATGTTGTGCTTGTTCTTTTACTGCTCTGATTTTTTTCATTTTTTTGACAGGTAAGTCACACCCTCATGGAACATCAGCTCAAGACACCATCATGCGACACTCTGAAGAAGGCGAAAGACTCGCCGAAAGATGTCAGGTAAAAAATTTACCTAAAACATAATTGTCTGCTTTTAATGAATCAGTCAAATATCAATAATAAGAAGACAAAATGAACCTAATACAAATAAATGAATGCTTAATAACTCCCCTGCACATGCTCCTAAAAATCCAAACCTTCACCTGTAAATAAAACGTCCCGACCTGAAGACATCGTAATGTTATTATTTTGTTATACACACAGTGCCGCCAAGTGGAATCAAAAATTTGTTTTTATTTTAATTTTCACGTACTGCACGGTGCCCTTTTGACGAATCCGACTGAAAATTAGTCAGAAAAGACTCAAGACAATGATCTTACTCTCTGCCGAATTTTGTGACGTTTTGGCAAAAGGCGTGGCTATTAAGGTGCTGAAAAGTCCGATTGTACTCTGTGGCAACAAAAGCTCCGGCAACATGACTCAGATGATCCTATCTTCTCGAAGTTGTACACATTTGAGGATACTTCAGCCCTGAAGACATCTACCAACTTATTTTACATCGTAGTAGTAGCGCCACCAACTGGTAAAAGCTAATACAAGTTATTTTCTTGGATGTTTTTCTCCGTGCAACTCAACAAGGTCGCCCTCATATATGCTCGGATGACTGTTTCGGCCATGAGGATGTCACAATACGAAATTCGTCCTTTTTCGTGAAAAGTTGTGGGAGTGGCATTGCACTGTTCGGCAATAAAACAAAGCTGATTATGAGGTTCTAAATATGAACGACAACTCGTAAAACTTTACACACACATCAGGCCGAGCAAATTTATCAATATTTTATACGTTAGTTGTGCAGCTTTTTTGAAATGGCTCGCCATGGCCCTCGAGAAATGTTAAAAAAAGCAGCTCTGGTTGAGTGTTTCACCTCGCTTTTTGTAAATTTTATGGAGTACAGTGAACCCTCGGTTATCGCGGTTAATGGGGACCGAGACCACCCGCGAAAACTGAAAATCCGCGAAGTAGCGGCGCACCTTCAAAAATGCTTAAAAAAAATATACAATATATATAATAAATATATATATATATATATATATATATATATATATATATATATATATATATATATATATATATATATATATATATACGGGGAGAGAGAGAGTGAAATTCATGTTATAACAAAAAAACCAAATTATTATTAAAACGTATTATTTTTTTATTCCCCAGCCATTCTTTTTGTATTTATTTAATTACTCCGACTTTTACCTGCTGGTACGCCGTCCGGTGTGCCCTGTGAAATGAAAGGTGGCATTCTTTATTTATTTATTCATTTATTCATTCATAACTGACAGCCTCGCGCTCCGCTCGTGCCCGGGCAGAAGAGGTGCTCCAATTTGGCTTAACTGTGACACACGCCCGCCCTCCTCCCCCGGAGCTTCCATTCGGTTAAACTTAGGGGCCGCTTGGCACCGCCCGTGCCCGGGGAAGGTGCTCCTCTTCGGCTTACTGTGACGCGAGCATGCCCTCCTCCTCCGGAGCTTCCATTCGGTTAAACTTAGGGGCCGCTTGGAACCGCCCGTGCCCGGGGAAGGGGCTCCTCTACGGCTTAACTGCCACGCACGCTGGCCGGAGCTCTGGTACGGTCCGAACCGCGCGAAACGTCGCCACCGATCGTGTCCGGGGGAACGTGCTCTTCTTCGTCCACTCTCCTCTTCGCCCACGCTCTTCTTCGGCGCACGCCGGCCGTCTAACCGCTCCAGCGCCCCGTTGTGTCGCTCGGCGAAACTACAATGCCCCCGAATATTTTTTAGACCCGCGAAGCACTGAACCCGCGAAAGGTGAACCGCGAAGTAGCGAGGGTTCACTGTATGTATAAGACCAAGACCTACAAAATAGTCTCTTGGAGCAATGAGCTAGGTTTTACAGGAAGTCGGCCATTTTGAATTTACTTAAAAGGGGGCGGGTCACCACAATGGACTTTGTGTAGAAATTATTATTGGGGCCCGAGCAGCGACCGCGGCGAGGTCCCTATTGTTTTTGTAGAAATTGTTATTAGGGCCCGAGCTGCGACGGCTGCGAGGTCCCTATTGTTTTTGTAGAAAATATTATTACTTTTATTATTATTATTATTATTATTATTATTAGGGCCTGAGCAGCGACCACCTTGCACCACCCAGTGGTGACAAAAATTATAATTTTTTACATTTTGACGTACTGCACGGTGCCCTTTTAACGAATCTGATTGAAAATTGGCCAAAAATGACTTTAGACATTGATCTTGTTGAATCCTTTTGGGCAATTTATCGATACTCATAGTGGTGTCTTTGAAAAAGGTACCGATGACGCGCTGGTCCAATGATCAGCATCTCGGTTTTATCTGAGTTAAGACGCAAAAAATTGAAAGACATTCATAGTTTAATTTCGGCAAGGCATGCCTCTAATTTATAGCAATCACACGGATTCGTTATATCCAACGGCATGTATAATTGCGTATCATCAGCATAGTGTCCCCCAAAATGGGTCTGATATCACGATAGCTCGAGGGTATTTTGAAATGATTATTTTAAAATCAGTGTTGATGACAATGAAATGTGCATATTTCAGGTGTTTTTTTTTTTATTGTGAAATTACACCAGATTTTGATGGGACCACTTTTGATGAACAGCTGGGGTCGTCGAGTGTCCAACAAAACTAGTCTGGTATTACGACAGCTCCAGCTCTTTTATTTTAAAATGCCTCCTTACATTTTGATGGGACTACTTTTGGTGGAAAGCTGTGTTGTCTAGTGTCCTCCAAACCTGGTTTGGTATTACCATAGCTAGAGGATATTTTTTAATGAAATTTTAAAGTCAGGCATGATGACAGTGAAATGTGCAGATTTCAGGCAACTTTTAGTTTGAAATTACAAATTAGATTTCAATGGGACCACTTTTTATGGACAGCTGGGGTAGTCTCGTGTCCCACAAAACTGGTCTGGTATCACGAAAGCTCGAGCTATGTTTTTTTTTAACTCAGTGGTGATGACCGTGAAATAAGCGAATTTCAGGCTACTTTTATTTTGAAGTGCCACATCACATTTTGATGTGACCACTTTTGGTGGACAGCCGGTGTGGTCTAGTATCCCCAGTCCTGGTTTGGTATCACGATAGTTTGAGGATATTTTTTAAAGATTTTTCTTTTAAATCAGTGTTGATCACAGTGCATATTTCAGGTGATTTTTTTATTTTGAAATGCCACATCAAATTTTGAAGTGACCACTTTTTGTGGACAACTGGGGTGGTCTGGTGTCCCGCAGAACTCGTCTGGTATCACGATAGCTTGAGGATTTTGTAATGATTTTAATTTTTTTAATCATTGGTGACGACAGACAAATAAGCAAATTTTCACGCTTTTATTTTTAAATATCCAATCAGATTTTGATGGGACCACATTTGTTTTTCCGGTTCCGTCGCCACGCGAGTGGCTACCTGCTAGAGCAGCACGGCTCACTATTTGAGCCTTTTTCGCGTGTTTTTCCCTTTACCCAGTTTTATTTATTTTACCTCATCGCAGCAATGGACATCCAAATTGCGGTGGTTTTATTGCTGCTGAGGGCTGTTTTTTGCGTGATCGTGTCCGGAGATGTCACTGGGAGCTACGGATCAATCGTTTACACAAGAGATCAGCTGTTAGCACTTCGTGCTAACCCCGTGCCGACTCCCGGAGCGAGACCCGATATCCCCCACGAGTTGAGGAGGAAGAGACGGGGGATGTCGCGCGGGGGCGAAACGCCAGGCAAAGAGGAGGCGTGACCACCCCGTCCTCCCGTCCGTTTTTATGGGAAATGTTAGATACCTTCCCAAGAAAATGGACGAGCTAACAGCGCTAACGCGGCACGAGAGGAACTTCCAATGAGCTAGCTTGCTGATGTTCACGGATTCATGGCTAACAGAGCTAACGCCGGACACCGTTGTGGAATTTGACGGCTTCCAAATACTACTTGCGGACAGGACACTGGAAAGCGGTAAGAGGAAAGAGGAGGGCTGGCTGTGTCTGTTAATGATAGATAGTGTAACCCTAGGCACATCACAGCTAAGGAGCAACTTTCCAGTCGGGACAATGAGCTGCTAGCTGTTAGCATGCGTCCATACTTGACAAGCATCGCGAGTTAACAAGGACGCGCACGTAACAGGTGCGTGAGTAAACTGCTTAAAACTTTGATCGTCATTCGGCTGACCTACAAATTGAGACGCTACAGTCAGTTTGACGTTTTTGTTTGCTTCATTGTGGATTGACATGGAGGAACAAGACAGTGGAAAGCGGACATTAAAAATGACGGAGAAAAGCTGTAGAAGATCACAAGCCTAAACGGATGCAGGCACGCAGCTGCAAATTTGCTCAATTGACCTCCATGCAACGTCAAATTGAACAATTGATGGAGGATGATGCAAATGTTGACGCTGTAAAAAACTGAGGTTCGTGTTTGCTTTAGCGGCATGGAGCAAGAATTTGTGGACCTCAATTCCGGTCTGCAAAATTTAAAGACTGAAGAGGATTTTGCCGATGACCAAAATAACTGGTTTGATCCAAAAAATGTAATTAATGGAAATGTGAGCAATGGAAGAAGGACGTTTTGAAACGTGCAGAGGAAGGATGCAATAAACAAATATCACCTGCTGATAGTAGATCTGCATCAACTAACTACACCCATAGAAGTAGAAGTAAAGAATCTAACAGACAGAAGCTCACTTCTGTCAACGTCTTCAATTAAATTAAAGGCTCAAATGGAACGAGCATGTTTAAAGGCAAAGGCTGCTGATTTACAACAAAGGTTGGCACTTGAGCAAGAAGAAGCTGCAATTAAAGCAAAGAAGGAAATGCATGCAATGCAAACGGCACTCCCTGAGTCTGATGCTAAATTGGATGTCTTGAGAAGATATGAAAATACCCAGGAGGATGGTATCCACATTCCTGATGAGTGTGTTACAATTTAAACAAGGAAAAACATTCAATTACCATCACAGCCTATCAGAGCAACAAGCAGTGTTGACCTGAAATGCTCCCACTTCGACTATTCCAATGGCTAGATTTCCACATCAGACAGAAAGTAGAGAACAACAGGGACATGTGCTTGATGGCCTTTGCCACGCAATCTCACAGCAAGCCAGTGTCGCAGAATACTTAGCAAAGAGTCAAAAAGCATCGCTTCTTCCCGAACTTTCCATTCCTACGTTTTACAGGCGACCCTCTGCATTATAAAACCTGTATAGGTGCCATTGAACATGGGATTGAAGGCCGTACAAGTGATAACCGTGATCATCTTCAATTTTAGCTGCAGTATACTAGTGAACAACCACATGAGTTGGTGAAGAGCTGCATCCATATGGAACCTCTGACAGGATATACCAAAGCAAAACAAATCTTGAAGGAGTTTTATGGTGATGACTTCATGATAGCAGAAGCATATTTAAAGGAAGCCATGGATTGGCCAACAATCAAGTCTGAAGATGGTGTTGCACTTCAGTCTTTCACATTATTCCTTATGGGCTGTTCGAACATAATGGCAGATGTTAATTACATGGAGGACTTGGACAACATGGCTAATATAAAGGCATTGGCAAACAAACTTCCATACAGACTTATAGAATCTTGGAGAAAATTTGCCTGCAATCTCCAAGAAAGAACAAATAGAAGAGTGAAGTTTAAGGATTTTGTTGACAAGCACGAAAGATTTCTATAAAACAGAAAACAAAATCACAACACACAGAAACAACAAAATCAAAGAAAGTCTTCACAACAGTCATTGTGCCCGCCAAGATGGAAAACAACAAAACCACCACGCCAAAGGCAGAACCTGTTTCAGTGGATGCTATTGCCAAACCATGTGCTAATTGTAATGGAGAGCAACACAGTCTCACAATTGGTAAGGAATTTAGGAGAAAGCATCACAAGGATAAGATTGACTTCTTGAGGAGCAAGGGTCTGTGTTTTGCATGTTTGATGCACGGTCGCATTAGCAGTTGCTGGAAACAAAAGCTTCAATGTCAAGAATGCTCTAGACTGCATCCTACAGCACTACACATTGTCCATAAACTTCTGCAAAGAAACAGCCTAAGACGATTGTGAATAGCAGTACCTATTAAGCGCCCTCGTACAAACAACAGAAACCTGGGGTGTCACTGGGGCCTGTAAATAGGACTGCATCCTTTCAATAATTCCGGTATGGGTCAAGGCACAAAAAGGAACCAAGACAGTGGCGACTTACTGTCCGGTTTAAAAATGCCCTGACGCCTTTTTTAGACTGAAATAACTTACTAAAGTTTTCGTTTTGTGCCATTCAGAATGGGAGAGGGAGCCAGGAGGTGAAACAGCCGTCTTGCCAGTTCAATCCCGCACACCCTCTGACTCTCACCCTCCGTTCTGCCTTTTTATTGAAACTAACTCATCAATAACTAATCACCAGAAGACAGAAAAGCATCAACAACTAATCACCAAGAGACAGAAAACATCAATAACTCACGGTATAAAGGTCAGTTTAACTAAAGCATCAATAACTAATCACCAGGGACTCCAGCAGGCAGAAAATCATAACCCAAGGTCAGTTTAACTAAACACATCTTCAGGATACGGTGTCTGTGTGTGTGTGTGTTAAAATAACAAGTAAGTGTCTCTGTGTGTGTTCAACATTAATGAGTGTATAAAAACATGATTATGAATACACAAACTGATTACCTATCCTCAGCCCATCTTACATTTCCCCCCTGTTGTGGATTTAAAAATCATGTCCTTACGGCTTTAAGACAGATCATCATAATGAAATCATACAACAGTGTGATCATCAGTGGAGGAGCGAAAACCTCACATTAGGGAAAAATTCCCCTCCTCCCTTCCGGCGTAGAATGAGATCCTCATAATTTGATGACCATCAGGGAATAAAACTTGTCCCTGGGGTGACTTGGTGGAGGCCCTTGCCTCGTTGTAGGAGAGATAAGATAAGATAAGATAAGATAAGATGTCCTTTATTAGTCCCACAATGGGGAAATTTGAGGTGTTACAGCAGCAAAGATATAGATCACACAGAGTCGGCGGCGTAATGTAGCCGTTAATGTATAACATTAGCAGCAGACATTCAGAAAAAGCATGCAAATATACACAGTATAAACGTATCTAAGTGTAAGGAAACACTCCTAATGTTTGTCCATTATACGGAGGGGGAAACGCTGTAATGATAAAAACTACTGAATGATTGAAAATACTGCAATCATAAAAATATTCCAATGATAAAAGTACTGTAATGGTAAGAGTACTGAAATGATAGAAAAGTACTGCATGATAGAAAATACTGCAATGGTAAAAGTACTGTAATAGTAAAAGTACTGCAACGATAGAAAAATACTGCAATGATGAAAGTACTGCAATGGTAAAAGTACTGCAATGGTAAAAGTACTGTAATAGTAAAAGTACCGCAATGATAGAAAAATACTGCAATGATAAAAGTACTGCAATGATAAAAGTACTGTAATAGTGAACATCCTGCAGTGGTAGAAATACTACAGTGATAGAAGTATTGTAATAAGAATACTGTAATGGTAAACAAAATACATCATTGGTCAATATTTAAGTACACCCTTGGCTGAAAGTACAGTAGTAGTTAATATTGCATCCTAGGACTGCACAATTGCACTAATGCCCTCCCGTTTGTAGGCCTGACCCAATGTTCTTGTTAAAAAGTCTGACAGCAGTTGGCAGGAAGGAGCGGCGAAATCTCTCTTTGGTACAGCGAGGGTGTAAAAGTCTGTCACTGAAGGAGCTGTAAAGTGTTCTCAGAGTGTCATTGAATGGGTGGGCTGGTTTGTCCAGCATTGATGACAGTTTTGCCGTCATCCTTCTGCCCCCCACTGAGTCCACAGAGTCCAGGGAGCAGCCCAGGACAGAGCTGGCCCTCCTCACCAGTTTGTCCAGTCTCTTTTTGTCTCGGCCCGAGATGCCTCCTGCCCAGGAGACCACTCCATAGAAGATGACTGATGAAACCACCGAGTCATAGAAGTTCCTGAGGAGTGTTCCCCGAACGCCAAAGGACCTCAGCCGCCTGAGTAGGAAGAGTCTGCTCTGACCCTTCCTATAGAGAGCGTCTGTGTTGTCGCTCCAGTCCAGTTTATTGTTCAGATGAACACCCAGGTACTTGTAAGTTGAGACCCTCTCAACGTCTGTTCCCTGGATATTCACTGGTGCAGGTGGAGAGTGCCGACGCTTGCGGAAATCCACCACCAGCTCTTTGGATTTCCCAGCGTTGATTTGGAGGCGGTTCTGCTGACACCAGTCCACGAACCCCTGCGTAACCCCTCTGTACTCCCGATCGTCATCGTCAGTGATGAGGCCGACAATCGCAGAGTCATCAGAGAACTTCTGCAGGTGACAGGTTGTGGAATTGTATTTGTAGTCCGAGGTGTAGAGGGTGAACAGGAAGGGAGCCAGCACAGTTCCCTGCGGCGCTCCCGTGCTGCAGAGGAGCACGTCAGACACACAGTCCTGTGTTCTCACGTACTGTGGCCGGTTTGTGAGGTAGTTGTGAATCCATGTGATGAGGTGGTGGGCCACTCCCGCCTGCTCCAGCTTGTCTCCCAATAAGGCGGGCTGGATGGTGTTGAAAGCACTTGAGAAATCAAAGAACATGATCCTCACCGTGCCCCCCGCCTTCTCCAGGTGGAAGAGTGAAGTGTGGAGCAGGTAGATGATGGCATCATCCACATTGATGCCAGGCTGGTATGCAAATTGGAGTGGGTCCATTGAGGAGCTGACCAGGGGGCGCAGATGGACGAGGACCAGTCTCTCCAGGGTCTTCATCAGATGAGACGTCAGCGCCACTGGTCTGAAGTTGTTGAGCTCCTTCGGATGGGGTGTCTTTGGAACCGGAACCAGGCAGGATGTTTTCCACAGCTGGGGGACTCTGCCCAGCTTCAAGCTCAGGTTGAACATGTGCTGGACGATTCCACACAGCTGGTCTGCGCAGGATTTGAGGAGCTGGGAGCTGGTCCCATCTGGGCCTGCCGCCTTCCTCGCCTTCATCTTCCTCAGCTGGTTCTTCACCTGAGATGTTGTGAGGAACAAGGCTGAGCAGGAGGAAGTGGTGGTTGTCTGATGAGGCTGGGAACTGGAGCCTGTGGAGAGAGAGAGGGGCGAGAGAGGGGGAGAGAGGGTCTTGTTCGCAGTGGCAGGAGGGGTGGGTGGGGGCTGCATCAGGGAAGCCTGAGCGGGGTCAGACATTTGATCAAACCTATTGAAAAATAGGTTCAACTCATTTGCCCACTGAAGCCCCCCCCCCCCTTCTGCGTCTTACCTGCTTGTCCGTGGCCTGAGATGGTCTTCAGGCCCCTCCAGACATCCCTGGCATTGTTCCGCTGCAGTTGTTCTTCCATCCGCATCCTGTAGGACAGCCGTCCTTACCTCCCGGATCTTCGTGTATGGTGTGTGTGTGTGTGCACGTGTGAGGACAGGGGCAAGAAGTCCATGTGTTTTTACGTTTCAGTGTCCAGTTTGAGTTCGTCATTCTCAACATTAATCAGGTTGTAATGGTACATTTGGGCAACAAACCTACGATTAACCATCGTCTTTGTCATAAAAATAATGCAACATGAACAGACTACACATAACAAAATGAAAACTATAATTATCCCTATATATTGTTTTTTAAATTCTTCATAGTGGTCATAACATCAATAATTGTTTCATTTTTATTAAAAATTTAAATGCAGTAATGTACTCCAATCAAGGCTGATATTCCTTTATGTACGTCATTAATTTCCAAACAATATCTAATCTTTTTGTTCTGTGGCTTCAACATATTTATCATCTCATCAATATTAGCACCACAGAGTACTGAGTTTCGAGATCCTCACAATAGTCGTTCTCAAAATGATATTTTATTTTTATCAATTTAGCTTTGTTAAGGTAAGATATTTTATTGACAATCTAACATTAATATGCAAAGAACATGTACATTAGTACGAAATGTAAAAGAAAATTGTGGTGGGGGGGTGCGAATTGTTTTCTTCTTGGTAGGGGGGGCATGACAGGAAATAATTGAGAACCACTGGTCTAGTCACACACCAGCTCGGGTTCATTCCCTACCAGAGAAATGACATTCCATGTCCCCAGAGCTAGGCGCTTTATGTTGCCGGGGATTGGACTGCCTTTGACTGCCTCCTAGCTCAAAGGAAACCCAAATTCTTTGGTCCCGCCCACTGGTAGTGAGCCGAAGCCCTTGTATTAAATAATAAATAAATACATAAAATAAAAAAATTAATAAATTTAAAAAACGGACCGATCCACTGCTTGGGTTAGTTTGACCCACCTTGAGATCCGTTCCCACTCAGTGACAGTGTCTACAAGCCACTGCCACCAGGCCAGTGAACCCAACGTCCAGGCAGTGACAAAAAACGTGATCAAATTACATTGCTCATTATAAGGTGTTTGTGAGACGCTCTTTGTATGTTTCCTCAATTAAGACCTGTTTTCCATTGGTGTATTTGAAAAAAGTGGTAAACCTGTTAAATTCACTACAAAACGTTAAGAAGATGAAAGTAATGTTTGAAGGAATATTATTTTTCTATCGACGTGCCGGCGGGCGGGCACAGATAGAGAGTGATAAAGCAGCACCACCCGCGCGGGGCGTGCTGACGAAAAGGCAAGCGCTCCTCCTCTCATCGCGTCCTTATTAAGACAGAAAAAAGACGCTGTTGAATTTGACCTATTCGCAGTTCGAGCAGGTGCTTAACGCTGGAGAATATCACCACTTCGAAGTTCGAACTGCTGTTGAAACGGAGAGGTAAGTGTTTTTCGTTGGGTTTTTTTCAAAACATGCGTCGAGTGCATTTGTTCATAGTTAGAGATAGTTGTGTGGAAAACACTATACAAAGTAGCACCATGGATGTGGGCCTACAACACTGGCCTAGCAAACATGTGCTCCTACATCGACATAATTGACGAGCTCCAGTTAAGCATTGAATAATTATAAAACGTCATGGTGCTTTTACTCATTTAAAGAACTAAACCGACGCGTATTGTCATCCGGTGGTCAGGTTTGCATTGAATGTGAGCACGAGGGACGCTAGCTTGTTGCGTTAGCTTTGCGGAGCTAACAGCTTGCACTTTTGTTATAGAACCACAGAATGCAAGTACCATGATAATTTCTGTCATTAATTTTTGTGTAAGACACGATGTTCACTGGTTAATTACATGATTCTTAAAGCAAAGGTTACTGTGAATGCAATTTTGGTAAGATTTTTGTAGTCACACTGCATAAATCTGTCTGTGTCTGTTGTTTAAACTTCAATATAAACTATTATGGTTGAAATCGTTAATTGGGATGGAGGAATTGATATTTTTTTAATTTATAATTTATTTTTCTTACACTGATATTGTTAAAACTCCATTTAGCCCATAGTATTAATAATTCTCAACACAATACTGTCTTTTTTCTTTATAGAATAAACAATGCCTTCCCTGAGATGCAGGAAGTCCCCAAAGCAGGATACTATTGAACATGCAGTCAAGGGTCTGGACAAGACTGCAGAGTTAGAAGCGAAGTATATAAACTAATTTAAAGGTATGATGTTAACGCTTTTGCTAAGATATATTATTGTTTTCTGATAACCAAGCTGACATCGTTTTTTAAGTGGTTATTTTACATTAAGAGTGTCTTGACCTTTTCTTTTGCCACTTTTGTCAGTTTCAAGTTATTTCAGTGAGTGTGAAACCTGATGGTAGGAGTTCTATCTAAATTAAGGCTGTACTTGATGACGCCCTCCGGCATTTTTATACCACAATAGACCGGTGAACAAGTCCGATATTGATAGTCTAGTGTAAAGCACGTAATACGTCACAGAGATCACGTGACGCGATCCAATATGACTGTGTACAGTGTATGTCATTGTTTTGAAACTAAATAATCTTAAAGTTTTTTTTTTACGTAACCAGGTGCAATTGACATTTGTACTTTCAGTCCTAATACATACTGGCTAATGCAATGCTGGAAAATGAATTTTGGCTGGTCTGTTCCTTTAAAATCATAAAGAAGGGCTCTGCTCTATCCCTCACAAGAAGCAATGTTTCAAACCACCCTACATTAGTATAGTGGCCCAAATGAATATGATGACTCCTTATTTGTGTGCTTAAAAATATGACGAAGCTAACTTGATTTCCCTGTTAACTAGGTCGAGGAGTATTTACCAAGGCCCCTTTCAGGAAAGACGACTTTATTCTTTATTATGGAGTACAGAGGAAAATTGATAGATTCTGATGAATCTCAACGCAGGAAGATGGATGGAAGAGGCACTGTCTTTTTGTTTGACTTCCGCCGGCAAGAAAAAACTTGGAGGTGAGGCAAAGATTGAGATGTTATCTTATTTTTGTTTTTATTTAAAAAAATAAACACATACTCATCCCATAAGTGTTAGGGGAAAAATCATTCTCTAAGCAAAAATGTATAATTACTTTTATTCATGCGTTGAATCTGTACAAATGAAAATATAGATCATGAAGTCTCAAAGACAAGCTGTTAATAGGGTCTGATTCCAATAGAAATTTCTTGTATGATTTGATTTAGATTTAAAAATTGTGGATTTCCTATTTTTATGTTTTGTGTACACAAGATTGTCTCAAAGATTAATTTCTGACATTGATTGAATAATTGTTTTTTTTTTTTTTAATCTATTTTAAGTGTTGATGCAGCTCAAGAAGATGGCAGTCTGGGAAGACTGGTTAATGATGACCACATGCACCCCAACTGTAAAATGAAGAAGATGACAACAGAGGACAGACCACACCTCTGTCTGTTTGCGCTCCGAGACATTGATGTTGGCGAAGAAATAACTTAAGACTATGGACCAGCTGGCCTTGGAGAACACAGGTTTGTAAGATGCATCTTTAAGTACAATAACAGAGCCCACTTGTGGTGTTCTGGTGATGTAGTTTCCAATTAGTTTGGCAATCTAATAAATGTATGTGAAGTTTCTATGGAAGTTGAACATGATGACTGACTGGGGGAGTTCTCCATTGTCCACTATCTGTAATTCAAATTTGTGGGTCTGAGTCAAAGTTTGGCTCTGCAGGAACAACGAACTGGTCAGGGAGTGACAGTATTACAAAGTTCTGCGTTACTCCTTTCTGGGCGGTGGCCCTGTTAGGCCATCATATGCCATATTGCAAATATCCCCATTGTGGGACTAATTAAGGACATCTTTATGTTGTGGTTTCCCTACCAGAACCAGCACCAACCCTGTATATTCATGATATAAAACACTGTTTCAATTTGATATTTAGCCTTTCTATACTGTAAAAATAGAAGACCCCAGGCTTTCCTGCGCGCCCTTGCCCAATTGGTGGTGTTCAGGAGACAACCTGGGACTGAAATATCAGTCACAACCAGTGTTGTTTTCGTCACTGATGACTATGACGAAAATACTTCGTTAACGCCCCTTTTTTAATGACGATGACAAGCTATACGAGGTTCTTTTATGACGAAAACATGACGTGATGTACATGAATTTTTTTCGTTGACTAGACAAAATTGTTAGCATGTGGTTCATAAATTATTTTATGTTGCTTTTAGTGAAATAAAGCCACAACAGTTGCCCAACAAAATGTTTTGCTTCTCTGCTTATTTTGGAGCAGTGAGTATTGATTCCACTGTTGCCACTTTTTTCTGTTTGTAATGAAGAATCCTTAGTAGTCCATCCAAAAGTCTTTGTTATTGGGTGGAAACCTTGAATGCCTTGTTTTAACTCAAATGGACTTAAACCCATCCATCCATCCATCCGTTATCTGTACCGCTTCTCCTCACTAGGGTCGCGGGGGGTGTTGGAGCCTATCCCAGCTGTCTTCGGCAGTAGGCGAGGTACACCCTGAATTGGTGTCCAGCCAATCGCAGGACATGCATAGACGAACAACCATCCACGCTCACACTCATGCCTCGGGGCAATTAGAGTGTCCAAGCAACTTGCCATGCATGTTTTAAGAATATGGGAGGAAACCGGATTACCCAGAGGAAACCCACGCAGGAAGGCCGGAGCCAGAATCGTACCTACGACCTCAATATTGTGAGGCCATCATGCTAACCAGTTGGGCCACCGTGCCGCTTGGACTAAAACCTTTGTGAATAAATTGACGAAAACTAGGGTAAAACTTTTTTTGCGTTTCCGTCGATTAAAGCTGGACTAAAACCCTTTTTTTAGTTTTCGTTGACTAAAACTGGACTAAAACTATAACGAATTGGGATGACTAAATCTGATGTAAACAAATCAGCACTTTGTCCAAATGACTTGGACAAAATCTAAAATGCCTGCCAAAAACAACACTGGTCACAACACGTGTCTACAGAAGATTAATTGGCATGGGCGAAATTAATTAGTTTTATTTCATTCATGAGCTTATGTTTTGTTTTGGGTGGCTAAGGCTTAAAATGTGTAAAAATCTAATCCAACCTCAAATATAATAATAATAATAATAATAATATTCCCTTTATTAGTCCCACAATGGGGAAATTCGAGATTCGAACCCAGGCCTCCTGGGGAGACTGGGTCCTGAACGCGGCGCCTTAGACCACTCGGCCATCCTGGCAGCCAAATATAATTAATTCAATAAATTTATGATGCTACTAAAACATCGAAGCAGCCTCCTCCAGGCTTTACAGACTCAGAAATGGAGGTATGCGTATCGTGTGCTCATCCTGTCGTGTCTCGAGATGTTAAAATTGCAGTTAGATAGACGTGTGCTGATTAGACAAGACTTCTAATATATCTGGTGTCACAGGATATTTGTCAGTGAATGTGTATGTCTGGTTTGAGGCTCACTCAGCTTTTTCTTGTGTTGTGGGGTCCAGTTGAGTTGAATTGCGAGTCAGGTATGTTGGCCATCTGACACCCAACTGTCAGGTTTGCGTTCGTGGGGACCCCGTAGAGCCATTTTTATTGTTGACATAAATCATAGCTAATCATCTTTTCCTTCATTATCATATGAAATACAGTTAGGAGTTGTATGTGCCTTTACTATGTTATAATCTTAGAACCTACCAGCCACTACAGCTGTCCGACAAGAAGACTTTTGGCTGTCCTGTGCTCCATTGCGGCCCTGGTGGCGTTCAAAAGACAACCTGTGACTGAAATATCAGTCACAACATATCTCTACTGAAGATTAATTGTCATGCGCTAAAGTAATTGGTTTTGTTTCATTCGTGAACTTGTTCGTTAAAATGTGTAAAATTCTGATCCATTTTCTTTTTTTTAATTCATTAAATTAATATTCAACTTGTTCATTAGGATGGAGGACAACCGACAATGACTGAATCGGCTGAGGTTGATGCCACCAGAACATCGAAGCAGCCTTCTCAAGGTTTGACAGACTCTGAAAAGGAGGTATGCGTATCATGTGGTCATCCTGTCGTGTCTTGAGATGTTAAAATTACAGTTAGATAGACCTGTGCTGGTTGGACAAGTTTTCTAATATATCTGGACATAAATCGTAGCTAATAATATTTTCCCTCATCATCATATGATATACAGTTATGCGTAGTGTATGTCTTTACTATGTTACAATCTAAGAACCTACCAGCCACTACAGTTCTCTCATTGGGAGACTTAAGCTTTCGTCAGGCTGTCGACTGCTGCATTGCCCTCTTATTGGCTTTAAGTACACAACCTGTAACTGAATTATCTGTCAGAACAGAACCTATGTGTCCACAGCAGGTGATTTGGCATGTGGATTCTTCAGATTTTTAGAAAATAGGTAAAATTGTGATCAAAAGTTTAAAATGTATAAAATTCTGGTATAGTTTGCAATAGTATATCTATTAAATCATTTCAAAACTTCTTAACAAGGATGGAGAACATTGGCTGTGACCGAATTGGTTGAGGTTTACATTACCAGGACCATTGAGCAGCCTCCTCGGGATCTACAAATTTAGGAATGAAGATATGCATCCCATGTTACAATCCTGTTATGGCCCGAGGTTTTGAAGTTGCAGTTACATATTGGGCTGGGCGATATGGCTGATAAGTACATAGCGATATAAGTATTTCATATGGGTCCATCGATACACATTGAATTCTTTTTTCATATTATTTTATTCATTATTTTTTTTATTTTCCAATATTTTCACTGCCCTGTTAAAAAAACATTTAATGTAGTTTTCCTCCCGGGAGCTTTTTGTTACGGTCAATTAAGTGTTTTTGTTAAATATAGCTGCGTAGAATAATTATATGCATTATTATCGTACCACAATGTTTTGGTTTTGCAAATAATTTCCTAAAATCATTCTAATTTTGTTATTACATTATTTTGTCATATCATTCATCAATATTTTAGTTTTTTTTTTTTTCAAATAGAATTAAGACCTTTTTCTGTGCAGATTCCTCTGGGGATTAAGTATTTAATGGGTTCTCAATTTTCTCTTGGACTCTGATGCAACCCAGTCTCCTCCCTTGGACAAAAAATATGGGCTGAATCTTCCTTGGAATAACGACACAGATTCTGACGAATCATTGTCAAATCCTGCCCCTGAACTTTGCGCCTCAGACCCAGACCATATTACTATCCCAAGGCTCAGGAGGACCAAAAGTATACAGGTAAACAACCCATATAGATTTCAGGGAATCTTACAAGCAAATTGCATATATTTTATTGGTCTCCTGCCTTCTATCCTTTATATTTCGTTGTTGTTGTTTTTTAGATTAAAAAAACAGGCTGACTTTGGAATGGATAAGCATTATTACTCCAACTCAGATGACAGTGGAGATGAATATATTCCGGATACAAGTGAGGCCTCTGATTCAGACGGAAGTGAATCTTTGAAAATTGTGGACCCTCTCTTGAAGTCTAAGAATGCCTTCAGAGATTTTTCTCCCACACCACGAATCTCAAAAGCCACCTCAACGCAGGTTGTTAATCAAGGGCGTTCACCCGTTCGGAGGAGTAGCAGCACTGGTGTGATTCTTGAATTCTATGGCTCTTCAAATATTTGTGCAGTTTAACACAAATCATCCAAAATAGAATTCAAGCACATCTGTGACAGAAATTCAAATTCAGAAGTCAAAGAGAGAGAACAAAAAAAAAAATCTAATGCTGCGCTTCTTCCGAAGACATATACTGTAAACATTAAATGTATGTTAGGACAATCTTGAAAAAAGTATTAGAACACCCTTTACTTTTATTTCTTGTTAATTTTATTAACCAAAATATGTCCATTTTTATTACAGATTAATGAATACAAAATTAAAACTCTAATCAGCTACTTTTTAATCGTTATATTTGTATAAACAAATGTTATACATCTGTGTGTTAACTTATACAAGAAATGACGGAAAAGCAAGGGTGGTTTAGTATTTTTTTATCGTATATAGTCTGTATAATATCTTTAACCTATGCTGATGCTGTTTAATACTGATTTAAATAATAATAATAATGTCATAATCTGTTGGTTTTACATGAACAAAACCTTTCAAGCACTTTTTAAAATTCTAAATACTACCTCTTGTCAGTAAGTTGGTTCACAGCACTGCCTTGGAGTGAAAGTGTGTAGTGCTGAGACAGTCGGTATGTGCTGAGTCGTCTGACGTTTGTGTGACTGGTACCCAGGAAGGTAGCAAAACCAGGCAGTGTGTATGTCGTACCCAGGAAGGCAGAGAAACCAAGCAATATGTATGTGGTACCCACGAAGGCAGAGAAACTAAGCAGTGTGTATGTGGTACCCGGGAAGGTAGCAAAACCAGGGAGTGTGCATAGATACAGACCCCAAAAGTGATTAAAACCAAATAAAGTCCCCAGAAGATCATCTGTAGTCAGGTGAAGGACCCTGTACTTTGTTCAACTCATTTACTCCCTTAGACGTACAAAGACGTCTTTTAATGCAATGGCGCCCTCTACCAAAGACGTATAAGTACGTTTCCTGTCTTTTTTACGTCATAGTGTACATAAGGGTCTGATGCAACCTCTGACTGAGAATCAGCCTTGTCCGCATTGTGAATCATGTAAAAATCACCCAGCAGGGGGCAGAGGTGCAAAAGATCCGCCTTGAATCTGCGCCAGAGGTACAAATGGGGGGGCGGGATCCTGGGGTAGACTTATAAGTGTGGAGAGCAGCGTGGGTAGCAGCAGCATCGACAGCACTAGCAGCAGTCGCATTAGTAGCGTTAGCAATGAAATCCTCCAAGCAAATGACGATCGAGGAATGCTTTTTTGTAAAAAAAAAGCTTCCTAAAAGCATCAAGGCGATGGAGACGCTTTGGTTGAGAGGATGACGCTTCGTCGTCGTCACAACAAAACGGCGTCTAAAGAGGGTGCGCGTGCCTTGCGGCCTGCATCGCCTGCCTTCGGACAATAGCCAAAGCAGCTGAGAGTCCTCACCAGATCCCCCCGAACGAGGAGGTAAGCGCTCGCAAGTTACCATTGAACATGTGGTTTTACCCCTCATGCTTTTATTGTACATATCATGCATCTTGCGGGCAGAAAATGTCGCGTAAATGTGCAGTTAGACGCGAGCTTGCTCGCTGACTTCCTCATCCGGCCGCCTCTATTGCACAATTACACGCGAGCGTAAGTCCTCGCCGACGAGGAAGTAAACGCTCGCAAGTTACCATTAAACATGTGGTTTTAGCCCTCATGCTTTTATTGTACATATCATGCATCTTGCGGGCAGAAAATGTCGCGTAAATGTGCAGTTAGACGCAAGCTTGCTCGCTGACTTTCTCGTCCGGGCGCCTATTGCACAATTACACGCGAGCGTAAGTCCTCGCCGACGAGGAAGTAAACGCTCGCAAGTTACCATTGAACATGTGGTTTTAGCCCTCATGCTTTTATTGTACATATCATGCATCTTGCGGGCAGAAAATGTCGCGTAAATGTGCAGTTACGCGCGAGCGCATCTCCTCCCCGACGAGGAAACAACAATACTGAATGGTGTGGTAATCATGCATACTTTCTAAAATTCACAGATTGTGCATCCCGCGGCAAGAAAGTTCCTCCTCGTCTTGTTGGTGTAAAGAAAGGTAAATTATAATATGAAACTTCACACGCCAGCAATAAAATGCAGCAATAAATATATATTTCCAATTGTTTGTATTTCTGTAATTTACAGGTTGTGCATCAGGAAGCAGTGGTTCCGGATGGCGTCACACTGGATGGCAACCGAGGAAAATCGACTTTACAGCAACCCCTGGACCACTGAATGCCGCTGCCCATTTGGAGTCTGAGGAGCCAGCTGATTTCCTGCAGCTGTTTCTCACGGATGAGCTTCTGCAGCACATCGCGGATGCCAGCAATCACTTCCCAGACAATTATTTTCACACAAACCCCAGTGGACAAACACAAGCTCGCCTATTTTCCACGGACCAGCAAAGCCAGACCACAACGAAAGTGTCGGGTCTGTTTGTGCAAAGGCAAACGGAGTGAAACAAGAATGTGGTGTGAACTATGTTGTGTGCCCTTGCATCAAGGCAACTGTTTTATTTTATATCACACAAAAAAAAAGTATGTATGACACTGATGTATTTCATTTTTGTACATAGTTCAACAGTTCAGTCGTTTAGTGTTATGTGCAAATAAATTTATTTTATCAAAAACATTTTTTGTGCTTTTTTTTGTTATTTTATAGAAGGCATGCATTATTTAGATGTTAGAGGTGTCATAAAAGCCATAAATAATAGTGTCAAAATTCAAATTATGGTCAAAATGCATCAGTTTACAAAAAGCTCATTTTCTCAGTTTTTTCCCCAGGGATTGGAGTTTTCATGAAATTTAGCTATTTTCAAATGCCGATTGCTCAAGAATGGAAAAAGATAGGAACAAACATTTTTTTCTGTTGAAAGAAGAGAGTCTCATCTTTCTTCGGGTGTGCTCCATGTCTATATAGCATTAGAATACTATATTCTGTGGGCCTTGCAATATTAGTCAAAACCCAGGAAAACGCTGGGATTGAGCGGGTTGCTCCAGTGAAAATGGCTGGTATTTAATGAGTTAAGACTGGTTAGGACATCCGGCTCGCAGTCCCAAGGTGCAGGGTTCGATCCCGGGACCCAGCTTTCCTGTGTGGAGGTTGCATTTGTGAGTGAGTTTGAGCGCAGATGGTTGTTCGTCTTTGCGTGCCCTGCGATTGGCTGGCAACCACTTCAGGGTGTGCCCCGCCTACTGTCCGTTGACAGCTGGGTAGGCTCCAGCACGCTATCCTTGTGAGAATAAGCGGATTGGATATTACATGTATGTGTTTATGCCCTAGGCCAGGCGAGGGCAAACTACGGCCCGGGGGCCACATGCGGCCCGTTAAGTTTTAATCCGGGCCGCCGAACTTGAAAAAAATTTAATGAATAAACCTTGTTAATGTTTTATTTTCTAAACACTGTGGTTTTCAAAGACAAATATTATTGTTGGAATGCTTTTATTCACTTTCATTTAAAATTAAATGTATTTTTTTTCTCAGATGAGGTGAGGTTTCCAAAACACTCCATCCATCTGCTCCTGGTCCGGCCCCTCTGTCATATTTTAGAACCCATTGTGGTCCTCCAATCAAAAAGTTTGCCCGCCCCTGCCCTAGGCTTTGTGTCTTTGCTTGGTTGACTGTGTAATGAGTGTATGAATGCATTTCTTTCTACCAGACACCTTGGACTTCCCATGGCAGATTAATAATCTATTTTATCTATCCATCAGGGTCACGAATGTCATTTGATGAGTAGAGAATTTAGAGTCTCCAATTAACCTAATATACATGGATTTGCGCATGGAAACCTGAGAAAAAGCCCTTAGTCCTACTTTTCCATCTGAACCACTTTATCCTCACGAGGGTCACAGCCGTGACATCCCAGCTGACTTCAGAAAGTAAGTGGGCGACGACTCATGATCTCTTGGTTGAATAATATTGTTAGGGGCTCAAAATGGCCCTCTACAATAAAATGGCAGAAGAATATTACATACTCTCTGGCAGAAGAATATTGCGTTTTTTTTGTTTTGTCCAATTAACTTAAATAAAACTTGGGAAAATTTAATGATTACATGTAAACCAGCTGGTCTTCCCCATACCAAGCCCTGGCTAAAACTGACTGAAAAATGCATGATGTGTGCCTTTTAAACTCCTCGGCCCATCCACTATGCCAGGGATGGGCAAACTTTTTGATTGGGAGGGGGGGGGCACAATGAGTCCTAAAATACATTTAATTTTAAACGAAAGTGAACAAAAGCATTACAACAATATATATGTCTTTGAAAAACCACAGTATTTAGAAAATAAACCATTAACAAGGCTTATTCATTTAATTTTTTTCAAGTTTGGGGGGCTGGATTGAAACGTTTAACGGGCCACAAGTGGCCCCCGGGCCGTAGTTTGCCCAAGTGCCCTAAGCCAATTGATTCTAAAAAATAACAGTTTTCTTCATCAAAACAACATTTTATGATCAACATAAATGTTAGTGAGTACATAAAGGTATACTCATTCGATCTATCATAACCCCATGCACTTAGACTGTACAAAAAAAAGAAAATTTTTATTTTAAAACCTAGTATTTCGCCATGACGTCACACGCTAGCGTCAAGTGCTTGGCGCTAAAAACCCGGAAGTAACAGCGGCGCTCGGTTTGAAAGTGGAGAGTTGTGCATGGTAGGCGAATTCGGGAGAAATGTTTGTTGAACACGAGGACTGTGGCGTAGAAGATGGTTTAACAGCGATCTAGTGCGCACCCAACCGTGATGGCTGACCAACGAAATAAATGCGGACCGACGGAGTGGACTGACAGGACGTGGAAAACAGGTGTGTGGCATGTGTGCGTGTGCACGAATGTGGGAGCGCGTTCACTATGGTGGCAGCGATCGCAAAGCAGCAGCACCACTCCTTGACAAAAGTATTGTACTTTCTCTGATGTTTTGGGTTTGCTCTGCTTTGGGGTTTGTAGTTCTGGCCACGCAAAAGTAACAAAGCAAGTTCTTGGATGTCTGCTTTTTTCTTGAACTGTTAATTGGTTAACATCGTGGCTCTTATTTTTATCTAATGTATGGAGTTTGGTGGCTATCTATATGCACAACTATATTAGTTGCACTTGAAATTGCATACAGAAAATTAGTATAAATAGGTTACGCTATAAAGTATAACAATATTAACAATCGTTATTGTTGTTACTGTTTATTTATTTTATTTTGCAATAACTGTGCTCCAAGCTTAGCTGTTGTGCCAGCTGCCAAGTAAAAATATGTAATCTCACTCAATAATAGGAATAAATACTTAACTAACATCTCAATTTTTCGGGTTGGGCTGTGGGGGAGGGGAGGGTGGCTGCCTGACATAAAGCAGACTGTCCTGCACATGCGCAGACCAGCCGAGTGTGTGAAGTGTGCGTAAGTGCAGTACCGGGACCGACCACTAGACAGCGATCCTGAGTAATTTTTCCGCACACACATTTCTAGCACACTCGTCTTGTTTTTGTGACCTTCCTGGGAAGCCCTGAAACTTTGACAGGACCTCCCCCTGAGCTTCTTATCACTGAATTCAATGCTCTTTTTTGTGGGGCCCAGATTTTTGGTCCCCACAAAAATTTTGGTCCCCTACAGTGGGTGTGCTGTCCGATGTTGGTCCCCAACATGTAGCTTATACAAACACACACACACACCCCTACTTGTTTTTGTGACATTGTTGGGCCACCTGAGCAAAACTCACATTGTGGGAACCACCCTTTCTAGTGGTTGTACAGCTCTGAAAAAAATCAGGCAGTGTCCAGGAATTTAGTTAAACACAAAAACCACTTCAAATTACCAATTAATGACCTGGAGGTCAAATGAGTGACTCAAGTGCATGTAATTCAGTCACTGTAGCCCAAAGATTCTCTGGGCCAGTGGATGAACCATTATTCGTCTTGGACAGCATTGAAGCAGGCCGTAGCCTGGTTTCTAAAGCTGAAAGACTTACTGACAGAGTAAAGGAAAATAGAAAGGAGTTAATCACATTAGGTGAAGAAGGCAAGATGAATTTATTCAAGAGAACTGTCAAAGGAAAGTATTTGACCTGCGACGACTTGGATAAAGCAGAAAGAGAACTTGTGAAATACTGTCAAAGGCGAAGTTTCAAAAAAGATTTAGCCATATTTGAAAAACAAAAAAGGGTGAAGAAAAGTAGCCCACTTTACAAGTTCAATATAGTACTTCAAGATGGTGTCATGAGGGTTGGTGGACAGTTGAGCCACGCAGCCATGCCTGAAACAGCAAAACAGCAAGCCATCTTGCCAAGGATTCACATAACACAAAGCTAGTCCTGAGATACATTCATGAGATTACAGCTCACGCTGGAAGGAACCACATGATGGCTAATCTGCATCAACAGTTTTGGATACCTCGAGCTGCTAGAGTCATCAGAAGAGTGCTACCTGACGATCCGCCTTTCAAGAGAATTGGCGTTGATTATTTTGGTCCATTCTAAGTAAGTAGGGTTAGAGGACAAGTAAAGAGATACGGCGTGATTTTTACATGTCTCGCTGTACGAGCCGTACATCTGGAAATTGCATCTTCACGTGACACAGATGCTTGTCTCAACGCAATCCGAAGATTTCTTGTCAGAAGAGGACAAGTGAGAGAGATGTATTCTGATAACGGAACCAACTTTAGATCAGCTGACAGTGAAATGAAGAAATCAATCAAAGAATGGAACACTAAGTAAATCGAGAAACACTTGCTGCAAAAAGGTATTCAGTGGCATAGCAATCCCCCAGCAGGTTCCCACCACGGAGGAAGCTGTGAGCGACTTATTTGGTCTGTGAGAAAAATCCTGAATGTCACTGTAAAAGAACAAATTTCGGGTGAAGAAAGTCAATATACCTTGCTTGGTGAGGCTGAAGCAGTTATAAACAGCAGGCCTATCACAAGGACATCTTCCGACCTCAACGACTTGGAAGCACTCACACCCAACACTCTGTTGTGGCTGAAGGTCAAACCTGAGTTACCTCCTGGAGTCTTCTGTAAAGACGACCAATACGCCCCAATACGTACCTCTGGGAATGAGCTGGTCAGCTCTTTAAAGAGTATTATGTAAGTTGAAATACATTAATCCATTTTTCTTTTTTGGACCATCTTTAACTGTGTAGTGTGTAATGTCTAAAATACAAAATGATCAGATTTTAGGGTGCAGTTGACGACTGTGGCACAGGTCCTCGCTCTACAAGTGCTAATAGTCTTCGGCAAAGAGAAAAATCTGCCATAAGGTACAGAAAACATTGGCATCAGAGTAAATGGATGCATGTTTTTGCAATGTGCGAGGAAACTGGCGAACTCAGAGAAAACTACGCAGGCTTGGGAGAACATGCAAACTCTACACAGGAAGGCCGGAGCCGGAATCGATCCCACAACCTCTGCATTGTGAGACCATCGTGCTCACAAGTCGCCCACCGTGGCGGCCGTCCATTATGAATGCCATCCCACCATCCATTATCTGTACGGCTTCTCCTCACAAGGGTTGCGGGGGGTGCTGGAGCCTATCCCAGCTATCTTGGGGCAGTAGGTGGGGTACACCCTAAACTGGTTGCCAGCCAATCGCAGGTCACACAAAGACAAACAACCATCCGCGCTCACACTCACACCAATTTAGGGTGTCCAAACAACCTGCCATGCATGTGTTTGGAATGTGGGAGGAAACCGGAGAACCCACGCAGGCGTGTGGGAAACATGCAAACTCCAAACAGGAAAGCCGGAATCAATCCCGCGACCTCTGCATTGTGAGACCATCGTGCTAACAAGTCGCCCACCATGCATCCCTGCTAAATAAATGATTAATTTTTACATTTTAGTATTTGTAAGCGATCTTGTGTTCATGACAGCATTTTCAACAGTGTGGGTGTTTGTATGAAAGCATTTCACTCGTGTATGGGCATGAGCATGTTTCAGTTGTATTTATGAATAACAATAATTTCACAATTGTGCCTGAGCGCCTTTCACTGGTGTGTATGAGAATGTTTCACCTATGTGTATGAGCGCATTTGACGAGTGTATGAGCAACAACTATTTCACTAGTGTGTATGAGAGCGTTTCACTCGTATGTATGATAGCGTTTCATAAGTATGCATGAGCAACAACAATTTCACTGGTGTGTAAGAGTGCATTTCAGAAGTGTGAAGCGATTCCTGACTTTTGTCCCCAACGGCACCTCATACTCCCCATCTCCCGCTCACTTCTCCTGACCCCATGAGCCATCCCCGTTGCTACTACATGGAGATTTGATGTGTTTTTTTGTTTTTTTTGTTATTAGCTTCTTCAACATCTCTTCTGATTCTCATCTCTTCTCTGGCGCTCGTCTCCGCCTGTCTGATTTGAAGTCGACCTCAGAATTTGCACTATTTTGACATGACTTCTGTGGTAATCACTACTGACATATTGTGTCATTTGCTCAATAATACATTAAAATTATAATAAATAATTAAAATGGGTCCGGTGCCGAGCTCTGGCTTCATATCTTTAAAAGTGGTCTTCTCAAATCTGTTACTAATGGCCTCTAAATCAGTTGTGGTAGAGAAGGGGCAAATTAGACCTTATGGCATCTTAATTTGGTCAAGTCTTGTACCCATTTTCAAGGCCAGCGACTATTGCTTTAGCTATATACAAGAAAAGGATTACTCTGAATATACACAACAACAAATCCCAGATGTCCAACCCAAATGTTGTTTCAAAATAATCCAGTTCAGATGATAAACAAATGTATTGGTATGTTGAGGTCATTATTTCAAATCAAAATATACACTTCTTTTTCAGACAATGGGGAGGATCGAAGAAGTGGAAAAGTTGCAGGAGTAACTTCAAAACAATGCAAAGAGACAGAATCTGGAAGAATGTCAAGTTTGTCCATGTTTATATTTCTGGAATTTAGTGGGCGTGCATCTCGAAATGTTTGGGGATGGTTCGGGCTGCCAGACAAGACTTTCACTGCGAGCGCTGGACCACTGGATGCTGCGGCAAACAGCGGACTTCTTGCAGCTATTTATTACCAACAAGCTACTCCTGCACATCAATGATGCGGATGGCACAGACTGCTTTGCAGACAATTATTTTGAGGCAAAACCAAGAGGTCTGTAAGCACTCTGAAAACAAAGTAAAATATTTGACACCCACGGCAAAAAAAGCCATGCTACAGCATAGGGCTGGGCGATAAACCGAAAATTTACCGTTACCGAAATTTATTACAATGACCGAAATCATTTTGCCCATGTCGGTAAATTCGATGAATAAAAAAAGAAAAGCCTTTTGTCTGCGGCAATGTTCATGCCCCTTTAAGACCGCTACAGCGCCTCTAGTCATGTGACTCCACCCGTCTGTCGCTCTCGTTGCTGGCGATTCAAATCCAGAAGCTTTCTCACCACCCACAACACAACCATGCTGTGCTGAAAGTTCAAAGTGAGAAGCAAGGTTCGACAAGTGACAACAGCCCATGAACGGAGGCGACACCATACGAGAGAACGTCTCAGAGGTGGACGCGATAGCTTAGCACATAGCTAAAGATAAAGCTCCTCTAGTTACGTGGCGCGCACAGGATTTAAACGCTTCATGAAAGCCGTATTTCCCGATATGGACTACATCGGGCCGGGAGCTTAGACATGTCAAGCATTTTGCATCTACATCCGACTTGTGGTCGGGTCGCAACATGGATCCCTGATTGAGCCTAACTGTGCATTACATAGATGACAAGTGGCGACTGCGCAGCAGAGTACTCGAGACGGCACATTTTCCCCGATAATACCCACTTGTTTATTTGGCTTGCATTGACATTTTCTTTCATTTTATTTAGCGTTTTTTTATTTGCCATTATTTACATCATGAGAGCATCTTGGCGCAATCTATTTGCAGAAAAAGATTTCGCAAGAGGTACCCTTTTTCTTTGTGACATTGTTCAAGTCATGCAAAGCAAGCTCAGGGTTCGCGGTTAACCGCTTCCCGATTGCCCGGGGCAAGTGAAATTTGGCCACGGGCAAGGTAAAATTATGGGCAACTTGCCCGACCGGGCAAGCATTTTTTAAAGCAGCCAAATATCTTTAATTTTGACGAAAACGGTGGTGTGATCTGTTTGTGTGCACTGTATGGTGATGGTTTAACCCAGACAACCCCTTATGTTTTGGTATGGTCCATTGGCCTTATCGGGGGCAATGGGCGGGCGCTACGGGGATCAGTTAGTTCAGTGAATGTCGAGTTAAAGTGGACGTCAATAAATCCCGCAGTATTGGAACTCGCTGTCGTAGCATCCTCATTTGAAGTTTGAAAAACACAACAAAAACCTACGATATTTTGGCCGAAAATTGGCGACGAGTTCGTTCAAATCCGAACATTTCGGATTCCTCTGACATGACTAAAATAGCTCGAATATTTTTAAGTAGACAATTCAGTTGTGAGTAAGGAAGGGAGTAATATTTGATTATTGGCTGTTAATTCATTAGCTCCATGATGTGACCTGACATAGTGTCAGTGACTGTGTTCTGTTTATGCTATGAAACTTATGGAGGCAGCACCACAGGCACTGGTCTTAAAGGAATACACAAATTTGCCACACTCATAATTTACTCATGTGATTCCTCAATTAATACGCTCTCCTGGACTTAAAATTGATCATCTGGATTGCTGTAATATCATTTTCCCAATTTAACATGCAGATTTGTTAATTATTAAAACTACAATTAACATTTTCAATAACTGCACAGGATGATACATTTGCTCTTGTGAGTAGGGTTTCATGGTTGACGATGAAAACAAGATTAATTTATGCTTATCAGATTATATGTTTATTTACATTTGTGGCGCACATTTTACAACCATAAACATTTTATTCTTAGAGAAAAAAAATTGTCACTTGCCCAAGTCGGGCAAGTAATTTGGCCACTCGGGCAAGGCAAATTTTAGTGGCACTTGCCCTATGGGCAAGCAGTTTTTAAAGTTAACCGCGAACCCTGCAAGCTATTTGGAATGTTCATACAAATGATTTTTGTACTTTTATTTTTCATTGAAAGTAAAGTGTACCAGTTGGTCAATAAAAAAAACAGTCAATATGCAATTCCTGCATTTATTTTGATTTTAGTCCACGTGGGAATTTATTGTGCATTTATCGTTATCGAGGTAAAATTGCTCGATTTCTCGCGATATTGATTTGAGGTCATATCGCCCAGCCCTTCTACAGCATGTATACAGTGTGAGACGTGTTGTGTTCACTTGCTCCAAGGCAATTGTTTTTAAGTGTATACCACATACCCAACGAATTGTGTAATTTGTATGGCGGGGTGTACACATGCGTTGCAAAAACACATGCACACACTGTCACTCACGCACTTCCGTATATAGTTTATTTCAGCACCTTTTGTCATGCTGTTTTTATTTTATAGAAGGAAAGCATTATTTTGATGTCTGAGCTGTCACAAAAGAAAAAATAGAACTGTTGAAGTCAAGTCAAGCTTGTGCTTGAAATGTTTGTTCTTAGTTTCTCAGTTTTTCGTGAGCAATGGGAATTCAGTTATATTCAAACGCTGTCAGGTAAAGGCTCCATATTTTTATAGCATTATAGCACACTATTCTGTGGGCGCTAGAATTGAAGGGTTTGCGTTAGTAAAAATAGGTGGGATTAAATGAGCTGAAGTGTATCTCTTGAGTGCTCCTTAAATATTTGCCTGTGTTGGTATATTTTATTTTGGTCGTGTCATGTTTATTCTTACGCTGAAAGAGACATGAGGTGTTCGAAAAAAATAAATGATTTTTTTTTCCCGGTCAAAACTACCAATGGTGTCTGTTTTTTTTCCCTCCGTGAAATGTACGAGTTATCACTTTGACGCGCATGATGTCACGTGGCTGGAGGACTGGAAACTTGCACGAACAACATTTACGTTGAAATGTAACAATGACACATATATCGACATCTAACAAACATGCATGGGCATCTAACATTGACACTTACATTGACGTCTATAACATAAACCATTACAATCACATCTAACAAACACGGACATCTAACAGACACATCGACATCCATCATAAACATTTACATAGACATCGACATCTAACCAACCTTTACATAGACATCTTACACACATCGACATCTAACAAACATTTACATAGACATCTAACATAAACACATCTAATATAGACACATAGATTGACATCTAACATCGACACATTGAGATCTAACATAGACATACATTGACATCTAACAAAGACTGTTACATCGACAACTAACATCGACACAAGGCTTTGTCAAATGACACGTCATGACGACATATACAGAGACACAAGGCACAACAGCATATTTTTGGTACAAATTGAACCCGATATGTTAGCTACCTCGTTCGACTTAAAGGGTTAGCGAACTTGTTATGGTGGTTGAGGCGTGGTGGCTACCCAGCTCGTGTAGTGTATATTAAACTTAAGTTAATAATTTATGACCAGTAAACACGGATGTTGTAACGCAAAACAATGTTCAAATGTTAGTTTTTTTTCAACACATTTCATGAGAAAAAGCTCTACTTGTCTGTGAGAAATGTATGTTGTAGACCCATTATATAACACAATATTACACAATTTTACATTGGAATTTCATTTAATAAAACATTGACAATTATCTTTACAAACACTGTGTATGATTCATCTTTTCATTTGTTGTTCAATGAGCAAAACAGTGGCGATCAAAACAGTGCAAATTAAATGACATTTTATAGGTATCTGGCTGCAATACAGTGAACCCTCGCTACTTCACGGTTCACCTTTCGCGGGTTCAGTGCTTCGCGGGTCTAAAAAATATTCGGGGGCATTGTAGTTTCGCCGAGCGGCACGACGGGGCGCTGGAGTGGTTAGACGGCCGGCGTGCGCCGAAGAAGAACGTGGGCGAAGAGGAGAGTGGACAAAGAAGAGCACGTTCCCCCGGGCACGATTTGGGGCGACGTTTCGCGCGGTTCGGACCGTACCAGAGCTCCGGCCAGCGTGCGTGGCAGTTAAGCCGAAGAGGAACAACTTCCGCCCGGGCACTAGCGGGGTGACATTTCGCTCCGTTCGGGACCGTGCGAGAGCTCCGGAGGAGACCGGCCGGCGTGCGTGGTTGTTAAGCCGAAGAGGAACACCTTCCGCCCGGGCATGAGCGGAGCGCGAGGCTGTCAGTTATGAATGAATAAATGAATACATAAATGAAGAATGCCAGGGCACACCGGACGGCGTACCAGCAGGTAAAAGTCGAAGTAATTAAATAAATACAAAAAGAAGTAATTGAATAAATACAAAAATAATGGCTGGGGAATAAAAAAATGTTTTAATAATTTTTTTTTTTGTTATAACATGAATTTCACCCTCTCTCTCTCTACCCGTATATATATATATATATATATATATATATATATATATATATTATTTTATTTATTTATTTTTTTAAGCATTTTTGAAGGTGCGCCGCTACTTCGCACTTTTTTTTTTTAAGCATTTTTGAAGGTGCGCCGCTACTTCGCACTTTTTTTTTTTAAGCATTTTTGAAGGTGCGCCGCTACTTCGCGGATTTTCAGTTTTCGCGGGTGGTCTCGGTCCCCATTAACCGCGATAACCGAGGGTTCACTGTAGTAAGTTACATTCTAATTTACATTTACAGGTAATGGAAATGACTACTGGTAACCTCAATTTAACTGTATTTCAGTCAGAATGCCTCAAACATCATAAAAAAATAAAACGTTGAGTATTATTTCTCCTTCAAAATGTCAGAAGAAATACTCTATAATGGCCTGACGACATTAACATAGTTTATAGTATATAGCAGGGGTGGGAAAACTTTTTTATTGGCGGGCCACAATGGGTTCTAAAATTTGACAGAGGGGCTGGACCAGGAGCAGATGGATGGAGTGTTTTGGTAACCTCATCTCATCTGAGAAAAAAAAAACATTTAATTTTAAATGAAAGTGAACAAAAGCTTGTCTTTGAAAAACCACACTATTTTGAAAATAAAACATTAACAAGGTTTATTTTTTTTTTTTTCAAATTCGGCGGGCCGGATTAAAACGTTTAACGGGCCGCATGTGGCCCCCAGGCCGTAGTTTTCTCACGACGGTATATAGCATAGCGGCATAGGTTCCCTCGTCAACATCAAGTGAGTTACCCTCTTACCAAGACCAAAATACGGGGCTCCCCATCTCCCGGTCACTTCTCCAGACCCCAACAGTCACCCTCGTTGCGAGAACTTGAAGATTCGATGTTTATTTTTTTTCGCTTCTTCAACTTCGTGTCTGATTCTTTTCTCTTCTCTGGCTCCAGGATTCCGCTGTCAATCAGATGACGATTGAGGCGGGACTTCCGGTTCAAAGTCACCCTCAGAGTTTGCAACCATTTGAGATGGCTTCTGTGGTAATAACAACTGTCATAGGTGCAATTTGCTCTATAAAGCATTAAAAAAAAAAATAATAATAAATTACAAAAAATAGTCAAGTACAGCACTCGTCTCATAAACTAGGTAAGAATTTAGCGTTACTAACGTTGCTACACTATAAAGAGTGTTTTACTGACTAGCTAAACCCAGTTTTGGTTTAGCTGTTATAAAAGTTTGGTTTTTTAGTGCTGTAAATGCATTTTCAGCTCGCGCTGTACACATTTGCTATGAGAGGCATTATCTCATAAGGGAAATATTGGACAATCAAATTAATGACTGCCCAGGCATCAGGATGTCTTTTTACACTATATAAAGGTGGAAATTTACATTGGAAACGTTTAGTTTAGCTGTTAATGAAGTTTCGTTTTTTTTAGTGCTGAAAATTCATTGTCTGCTGGCGCTGTACACTTTTTCTAAGTGTTGCAATATCTCATGAAGGAAATACTGGACAATCAAATTAATGACTTTCCAGGCTTCAGGATGCCTTTCTACACTATATAAAGGTGGAAATTTACATTGGAAACGTTTGGTTTAGCTGTTATAAAAGTTTGTTTTTTTAGTGCTGTAAATGCATTTTCAGCTCGCGCTGTACACATTTGCTATGAGAGGCATTATCTCATAAGGGAAATATTGGACAATCAAATTAATGACTGCCCAGGCTTCAGGATGTCTTTTTACACTATATAAAGGTGGAAATTTACATTGGAAACGTTTGGTTTAGCTGTTATAAAAGTTTGGTTTTTTTAGTGCTGAAAATGCATTTTCAGCTCGCACTGTACACATTTGCTATGTGAGGCATTATCTCATAAGGGAAATACTGGACAATCAAATTAATGACTGCCCAGGCTTCAGGATGTCTTTTTACACTATATAAAGGTGGAATTTACATTGGAAACGTTTGGTTTAGCTGTTATAAAAGTTTGGTTTTTTGTGCTGAAAATGCATTTTCAGCTCGCACTGTACACATTTGCTATGTGAGGCATTATCTCATGAAGGAAATACTGGACAATCAAATTAATGACTTTCCAGGCTTCAGGATGCCTTTTTACACTATATAAAGGTGGAAATTTACATTGGAAACGTTTGGTTTAGCTGTTATAAAAGTTTGGTTTTTTAGTGCTGTAAATGCATTTTCAGCTCGCGCTGTACACATTTGCTATGAGAGGCATTATCTCAAAAGGGAAATATTGGACAATCAAATTAATGACTGCCCAGGCTTCAGGATGTCTTTTTACACTATATAAAGGTGGAATTTACATTGGAAACGTTTGGTTTAGCTGTTATAAAAGTTTGGTTTTTTAGTGCTGAAAATGCATTTTCAGCTCGCACTGTACACATTTGCTATGTGAGGCATTATCTCATGAAGGAAATACTGGACAATCAAATTAATGACTTTCCAGGCTTCAGGATGCCTTTTTACACTATATAAAGGTGGAAATTTACATTGGAAACGTTTGGTTTAGCTGTTATAAAAGTTTGGTTTTTTAGTGCTGTAAATGCATTTTCAGCTCGCGCTGTACACATTTGCTATGAGAGGCATTATCTCATAAAAGAAATATTGGACAATCGAATTAATGACTGCCCAGGCTTCAGGATGTCTTTTTACACTATATAAAGGTGGAAATTTACATTGGAAACGTTTGGTTTAGCTGTTATAAAAGTTTGGTTTTTTAGTGCTGAAAATGCATTTTCAGCTCGCACTGTACACATTTGCTATGTGAGGCATTATCTCATAAGGGAAATACTGGACAATCAAATTAATGACTTCCCAGGCTTTCAGGATGCCTTTTTACACTCTATAAATGTGGAAATTTACATTGGAAACGTTTGGTTTAGCTGTTAATGAAGTTTCGTTTTTTTAGTGCTGAAAATTCATTGTCTGCTGGCGCTGTACACCTTTTCTAAGTGTTGCAATATCTCATGAAGGAAATACTGGACAATCAAATTAATGACTTTCCATGCTTCAAGATGCCTTTCTACACTATATAAAGGTGGAAATTTACATTGGAAACGTTTGGTTTAGCTGTTATAAAAGTTTGGGTTTTTAGTCCTGTAAATGCATTTTCAGCTCGCGCTGTACACATTTGCTATGAGAGGCATTATCTCATAAGCGAAATATTGGACAATCAAATTAATGACTGCCCAGGCTTCAGGATGTCTTTTTACACTATATAAAGGTGGAAATTTACATTGGAAACGTTTAGTTTAGCTGTTATAAAAGTTTGTTTTTTTAGTGCTGTAAATGCATTTTCAGCTCGCGCTGTACACATTTGCTATGTGAGGCATTATCTCATAAGGGAAATACTGGACAATCAAATTAATGACTGCCCAGGCTTCAGGATGTCTTTTTACACTATATAAAGGTGGAAATTTACATTGGAAACGTTTGGTTTAGCTGTTATAAAAGTTTGGTTTTTTAGTGCTGTAAATGCATTTTCAGCTCGCGCTGTACACATTTGCTATGAGAGGCATTATCTCATAAGGGAAATATTGGACAATCAAATTAATGACTGCCCAGGCTTCAGGATGTCTTTTTACACTATATAAAGGTGGAAATTTACATTGGAAACGTTTAGTTTAGCTGTTAATGAAGTTTCGTTTTTTTAGTGCTGAAAATTCATTGTCTGCTGGCGCTGTACACTTTTTCTAAGTGTTGCAATATCTCATGAAGGAAATACTGGACAATCAAATTAATGACTTTCCAGGCTTCAGGATGCCTTTCTACACTATATAAAGGTAGAAATTTACATTGGAAACGTTTGGTTTAGCTGTTATAAAAGTTTGGTTTTTTAGTGCTGTAAATGCATTTTCAGCTCGCGCTGTACACATTTGCTATGAGAGGCATTATCTCATAAGGGAAATATTGGACAATCAAATTAATGACTGCCCAGGCTTCAGGATGTCTTTTTACACTATATAAAGGTGGAAATTTACATTGGAAACGTTTGGTTTAGCTGTTATAAAAGTTTGGTTTTTTAGTGCTGTAAATGCATTTTCAGCTCGCGCTGTACACATTTGCTATGAGAGGCATTATCTCATAAGGGAAATATTGGACAATCAAATTAATGGCTGCCCAGGCTTCAGGATGTCTTTTTACACTATATAAAGGTGGAAATTTACATTGGAAACGTTTAGTTTAGCTGTTAATGAAGTTTCGGTTTTTTAGTGCTGAAAATTCATTGTCTCCTGGCGCTGTACACTTTTTCTAAGTGTTGCAATATCTCATGAAGGAAATACTGGACAATCAAATTAATGACTTTCCAGGCTTCAGGATGCCTTTCTACACTATATAAAGGTGGAAATTTACATTGGAAACGTTTGGTTTAGCTGTTATAAAAGTTTGGTTTTTTAGTGCTGAAAATGCATTTTCAGCTCGCACTGTACACATTTGCTATGAGAGGCATTATCTCAAAAGGGAAATATTGGACAATCAAATTAATGACTGCCCAGGCTTCAGGATGTCTTTTTACACTATATAAAGGTGGAATTTACATTGGAAACGTTTGGTTTAGCTGTTATAAAAGTTTGGTTTTTTAGTGCTGAAAATGCATTTTCAGCTCGCACTGTACACATTTGCTATGTGAGGCATTATCTCATGAAGGAAATACTGGACAATCAAATTAATGACTTTCCAGGCTTCAGGATGCCTTTTTACACTATATAAAGGTGGAAATTTACATTGGAAACGTTTGGTTTAGCTGTTATAAAAGTTTGGTTTTTTAGTGCTGTAAATGCATTTTCAGCTCGCGCTGTAAACATTTGCAATGAGAGGCATTATCTCATAAAGGAAATATTGGACAATCGAATTAATGACTGCCCAGGCTTCAGGATGTCTTTTTACACTATATAAAGGTGGAAATTTACATTGGAAACGTTTGGTTTAGCTGTTATAAAAGTTTGGTTTTTTAGTGCTGAAAATGCATTTTCAGCTCGCACTGTACACATTTGCTATGTGAGGCATTATCTCATAAGGGAAATACTGGACAATCAAATTAATGACTTCCGGGGCTTTCAGGATGCCTTTTTACACTCTATAAATGTGGAAATTTACATTGGAAACGTTTGGTTTAGCTGTTAATGAAGTTTCGTTTTTTTAGTGCTGAAAATTCATTGTCTGCTGGCGCTGTACACCTTTTCTAAGTGTTGCAATATCTCATGAAGGAAATACTGGACAATCAAATTAATGACTTTCCAGGCTTCAAGATGCCTTTCTACACTATATAAAGGTGGAAATTTACATTGGAAACGTTTGGTTTAGCTGTTATAAAAGTTTGGGTTTTTAGTCCTGTAAATGCATTTTCAGCTCGCGCTGTACACATTTGCTATGAGAGGCATTATCTCATAAGCGAAATATTGGACAATCAAATTAATGACTGCCCAGGCTTCAGGATGTCTTTTTACACTATATAAAGGTGGAAATTTACATTGGAAACGTTTAGTTTAGCTGTTATAAAAGTTTGTTTTTTTAGTGCTGTAAATGCATTTTCAGCTCGCGCTGTACACATTTGCTATGTGAGGCATTATCTCATAAGGGAAATACTGGACAATCAAATTAATGACTGCCCAGGCTTCAGGATGTCTTTTTACACTATATAAAGGTGGAAATTTACATTGGAAACGTTTGGTTTAGCTGTTATAAAAGTTTGGTTTTTTAGTGCTGAAAATGCATTTTCAGCTCGCACTGTACACATTTGCTATGTGAGGCATTATCTCATAAGGGAAATACTGGACAATCAAATTAATGACTTCCCAGGCTTCAGGATGCCTTTTTACACTCTATAAATGTGGAAATTTACATTGGAAACGTTTGGTTTAGCTGTTAATGAAGTTTCGTTTTTTTTGTGCTGAAAATTCATTGTCTGCTGGCGCTGTACACTTTTTCTAAGTGTTGCAATATCTCATGAAGGAAATACTGGACAATCAAATTAATGACTTTCCAGGCTTCAGGATGCCTTTCTACACTATATAAAGGTGGAAATTTACATTGGAAACGTTTGGTTTAGCTGTTATAAAAGTTTGGTTTTTTAGTGCTGTAAATGCATTTTCAGCTCGCGCTGTACACATTTGCTATGAGAGGCATTATCTCATAAGGGAAATATTGGACAATCAAATTAATGACTGCCCAGGCTTCAGGATGTCTTTTTACACTATATAAAGGTGGAAATTTACATTGGAAACGTTTAGTTTAGCTGTTAATGAAGTTTCGTTTTTTTAGTGCTGAAAATTCATTGTCTGCTGGCGCTGTACACTTTTTCTAAGTGTTGCAATATCTCATGAAGGAAATACTGGACAATCAAATTAATGACTTTCCAGGCTTCAGGATGCCTTTCTACACTATATAAAGGTGGAAATGTACATTGGAAACGTTTGGTTTAGCTGTTATAAAAGTTTGTTTTTTTAGTGCTGTAAATGCATTTTCAGCTCGCGCTGTACACATTTGCTATGAGAGGCATTATCTCATAAGGGAAATATTGGACAATCAAATTAATGACTGCCCAGGCTCCAGGATGTCTTTTTACACTATATAAAGGTGGAAATTTACATTGGAAACGTTTGGTTTAGTTGTTATAAAAGTTTGGTTTTTTTCGTGCTGAAAATGCATTTTCAGCTCGCACTGTACACATTTGCTATGTGAGGCATTATCTCATAAGGGAAATACTGGACAATCAAATTAATGACTGCCCAGGCTTCAGGATGTCTTTTTACGCTATATAAAGGTGGAAATTTACATTGGAAACGTTTGGTTTAGCTGTTATAAAAGTTTGGTTTTTTAGTGCTGAAAATGCATTTTCAGCTCGCACTGTACACATTTGCTATGTGAGGCATTATCTCATAAGGGAAATACTGGACAATCAAATTAATGACTTCCCAGGCTTCAGGATGCCTTTTTACACTCTATAAATGTGGAAATTTACATTGGAAACGTTTGGTTTAGCTGTTAATGAAGTTTCGTTTTTTTAGTGCTGAAAATTCATTGTCTGCTGGCGCTGTACACTTTTTCTAAGTGTTGCAATATCTCATGAAGGAAATACTGGACAATCAAATTAATGACTTTCCAGGCTTCAGGATGCCTTTCTACACTATATAAAGGTGGAAATTTACATTGGAAACGTTTGGTTTAGCTGTTATAAAAGTTTGTTTTTTTAGTGCTGTAAATGCATTTTCAGCTCGCGCTGTACACATTTGCTATGAGAGGCATTATCTCATAAGGGAAATATTGGACAATCAAATTAATGGCTGCCCAGGCTTCAGGATGTCTTTTTACACTATATAAAGGTGGAAATTTACATTGGAAACGTTTAGTTTAGCTGTTATAAAAGTTTGTTTTTTTAGTGCTGTAAATGCATTTTCAGCTCGCGCTGTACACATTTGCTATGTGAGGCATTATCTCATAAGGGAAATACTGGACAATCAAATTAATGACTGCCCAGGCTTCAGGATGTCTTTTTACACTATATAAAGGTGGAAATTTACATTGGAAACGTTTGGTTTAGCTGTTATAAAAGTTTGGTTTTTTAGTGCTGTAAATGCATTTTCAGCTCGCGCTGTACACATTTGCTATGAGAGGCATTATCTCATAAGGGAAATATTGGACAATCAAATTAATGGCTGCCCAGGCTTCAGGATGTCTTTTTACACTATATAAAGGTGGAAATTTACATTGGAAACGTTTAGTTTAGCTGTTAATGAAGTTTCGGTTTTTTAGTGCTGAAAATTCATTGTCTCCTGGCGCTGTACACTTTTTCTAAGTGTTGCAATATCTTATGAAGGAAATACTGGACAATCAAATTAATGACTTTCCAGGCTTCAGGATGCCTTTCTACACTATATAAAGGTGGAAATTTACATTGGAAACGTTTGGTTTAGCTGTTATAAAAGTTTGGTTTTTTAGTGCTGTAAATGCATTTTCAGCTCGCGCTGTACACATTTGCTATGAGAGGCATTATCTCATAAGGGAAATATTGGACAATCAAATTAATGACTGCCCAGGCTTCAGGATGTCTTTTTACACTATATAAAGGTGGAATTTACATTGGAAACGTTTGGTTTAGCTGTTATAAAAGTTTGGTTTTTTAGTGCTGAAAATGCATTTTCAGCTCGCACTGTACACATTTGCTATGTGAGGCATTATCTCATGAAGGAAATACTGGACAATCAAATTAATGACTTTCCAGGCTTCAGGATGCCTTTTTACACTATATAAAGGTGAAAATTTACATTGGAAACGTTTGGTTTAGCTGTTATAAAAGTTTGGTTTTTTAGTGCTGTTAATGCATTTTCAGCTCGCGCTGTACACATTTGCTATGAGAGGCATTATCTCATAAAGGAAATATTGGACAATCGAATTAATGACTGCCCAGGCTTCAGGATGTCTTTTTACACTATATAAAGGTGGAAATTTACATTGGAAACGTTTGGTTTAGCTGTTATAAAAGTTTGGTTTTTTAGTGCTGAAAATGCATTTTCAGCTCGCACTGTACACATTTGCTATGTGAGGCATTATCTCATAAGGGAAATACTGGACAATCAAATTAATGACTTCCCAGGCTTCAGGATGCCTTTTTACACTCTATAAATGTGGAAATTTACATTGGAAACGTTTGGTTTAGCTGTTAATGAAGTTTCGTTTTTTAGTGCTGAAAATTCATTGTCTGCTGGCGCTGTACACCTTTTCTAAGTGTTGCAATATCTCATGAAGGAAATACTGGACAATCAAATTAATGACTTTCCAGGCTTCAAGATGCCTTTCTACACTATATAAAGGTGGAAATTTACATTGGAAACGTTTGGTTTAGCTGTTATAAAAGTTTGGGTTTTTAGTCCCGTAAATGCATTTTCAGCTCGCGCTGTACACATTTGCTATGAGAGGCATTATCTCATAAGGGAAATATTGGACAATCAAATTAATGACTGCCCAGGCTTCAGGATGTCTTTTTACACTATATAAAGGTGGAAATTTACATTGGAAACGTTTAGTTTAGCTGTTATAAAAGTTTGTTTTTTTAGTGCTGTAAATGCATTTTCAGCTCGCGCTGTACACATTTGCTATGTGAGGCATTATCTCATAAGGGAAATACTGGACAATCAAATTAATGACTGCCCAGGCTTCAGGATGTCTTTTTACACTATATAAAGGTGGAAATTTACATTGGAAACGTTTGGTTTAGCTGTTATAAAAGTTTGGTTTTTTAGTGCTGAAAATGCATTTTCAGCTCGCACTGTACACATTTGCTATGTGAGGCATTATCTCATAAGGGAAATACTGGACAATCAAATTAATGACTTCCCAGGCTTCGGGATGCCTTTTTACACTCTATAAATGTGGAAATTTACATTGGAAACGTTTGGTTTAGCTGTTAATGAAGTTTCGTTTTTTTAGTGCTGAAAATTCATTGTCTGCTGGCGCTGTACACTTTTTCTAAGTGTTGCAATATCTCATGAAGGAAATACTGGACAATCAAATTAATGACTTTCCAGGCTTCAGGATGCCTTTCTACACTATATAAAGGTGGAAATTTACATTGGAAACGTTTGGTTTAGCTGTTATAAAAGTTTGGTTTTTTAGTGCTGTAAATGCATTTTCAGCTCGCGCTGTACACATTTGCTATGAGAGGCATTATCTCATAAGGGAAATATTGGACAATCAAATTAATGACTGCCCAGGCTTCAGGATGTCTTTTTACACTATATAAAGATGGAAATTTACATTGGAAACGTTTAGTTTAGCTGTTAATGAAGTTTCGTTTTTTTAGTGCTGAAAATTCATTGTCTGCTGGCGCTGTACACTTTTTCTAAGTGTTGCAATATCTCATGAAGGAAATACTGGACAATCAAATTAATGACTTTCCAGGCTTCAGGATGCCTTTCTACACTATATAAAGGTAGAAATTTACATTGGAAACGTTTGGTTTAGCTGTTATAAAAGTTTGGTTTTTTAGTGCTGTAAATGCATTTTCAGCTCGCGCTGTACACATTTGCTATGAGAGGCATTATCTCATAAGGGAAATTTTGGACAATCAAATTAATGACTGCCCAGGCTTCAGGATGTCTTTTTACACTATATAAAGGTGGAAATTTACATTGGAAACGTTTGGTTTCGCTGTTATAAAAGTTTGGTTTTTTAGTGCTGAAAATGCATTTTCAGCTCGCACTGTACACATTTGCTATGTGAGGCATTATCTCATAAGGGAAATACTGGACAATCAAATTAATGACTTCCCAGGCTTCGGGATGCCTTTTTACACTCTATAAATGTGGAAATTTACATTGGAAACGTTTGGTTTAGCTGTTAATGAAGTTTCGTTTTTTTAGTGCTGAAAATGCATTTTCAGCTCGCACTGTACACATTTGCTATGTGAGGCATTATCTCATAAGGGAAATACTGGACAATCAAATTAATGACTTCCCAGGCTTCAGGATGCCTTTTTACACTATATAAAGGTGGAAATTTACATTGGAAAGTTTGGTTTAGCTGTTATAAAAGTTTGGTTTTTTAGTGCTGTAAATGCATTTTCAGCTCGCGCTGTATACATTTGCCTATGAGAGGCATTATCTCATAAAGGAAATATTGGACAATCGAATTAATGACTGCCCAGGCTTCAGGATGTCTTTTTACACTATATAAAGGTGGAAATTTACATTGGAAACGTTTGGTTTAGCTGTTATAAAAGTTTGGTTTTTTAGTGCTGAAAATGCATTTTCAGCTCGCACTGTACACATTTGCTATGTGAGGCATTATCTCATAAGGGAAATACTGGACAATCAAATTAATGACTTCCCAGGCTTCAGGATGCCTTTTTACACTCTATAAATGTGGAAATTTACATTGGAAACGTTTGGTTTAGCTGTTAATGAAGTTTCGTTTTTTTAGTGCTGAAAATTCATTGTCTGCTGGCGCTGTACACTTTTTCTAAGTGTTGCAATATCTCATGAAGGAAATACTGGACAATCAAATTAATGACTTTCCAGGCTTCAGGGTGCCTTTCTACACTATATAAAGGTGGAAATTTACATTGGAAACGTTTGGTTTAGCTGTTATAAAAGTTTGGTTTTTTTAGTGCTGTAAATGCATTTTCAGCTCGCGCTGTACACATTTGCTATGAGAGGCATTATCTCATAAGGGAAATATTGGACAATCAAATTAATGACTGCCCAGGCTTCAGGATGTCTTTTTACACTATATAAAGGTGGAAATTTACATTGGAAACGTTTGGTTTAGCTGTTATAAAAGTTTGGTTTTTTAGTGCTGTAAATGCATTTTCAGCTCGCGCTGTACACATTTGCTATGAGAGGCATTATCTCATAAGGGAAATATTGGACAATCAAATAAATGGCTGCCCAGGCTTCAGGATGTCTTTTTACTCTATATAAAGGTGGAAATTTACATTGGAAACGTTTAGTTTAGCTGTTAATGAAGTTTCGTTTTTTTAGTGCTGAAAATTCATTGTCTGCTGGCGCTGTACACTTTTTCTAAGTGTTGCAATATCTCATGAAGGAAATACTGGACAATCAAATCAATGACTTTCCAGGCTTCAGGATGCCTTTCTACACTATATAAAGGTGGAAATTTACATTGGAAACGTTTGGTTTAGCTGTTATAAAAGTTTGGTTTTTTAGTGCTGTAAATGCATTTTCAGCTCGAACTGTACACATTTGCTATGTGAGGCATTATCTCATAAGGGAAATACTGGACAATCAAATTAATGACTTCCCAGGCTTCAGGATGCCTTTTTACACTCTATAAATGTGGAAATTTACATTGGAAACGTTTGGTTTAGCTGTTAATGAAGTTTCGTTTTTTTAGTGCTGAAAATTCATTGTCTGCTGGCGCTGTACACCTTTTCTAAGTGTTGCAATATCTCATGAAGGAAATACTGGACAATCAAATTAATGACTTTCCAGGCTTCAGGATGCCTTTCTACACTATATAAAGGTGGAAATTTACATTGGAAACGTTTGGTTTAGCTGTTAATGAAGTTTCGATTTTTTAGTGCTGAAAATTCATTGTCTGCTGGCGCTGTACACCTTTTCTAAGTGTTGCAATATCTCATGAAGGAAATACTGGACAATCAAATTAATGACTTTCCAGGCTTCAGGATGCCTTTCTACACTATATAAAGGTGGAAATTTACATTGGAAACGTTTGGTTTAGCTGTTATAAAAGTTTGGGTTTTTAGTGCTGTAAATGCATTTTCAGCTCGCGCTGTACACATTTGCTATGAGAGGCATTATCTCATAAGGGAAATATTGGACAATCAAATTAATGACTGCCCAGGCTTCAGGATGTCTTTTTACACTATATAAAGGTGGAAATTTACATTGGAAACGTTTAGTTTAGCTGTTATAAAAGTTTGTTTTTTTAGTGCTGTAAATGCATTTTCAGCTCGCGCTGTACACATTTGCTATGTGAGGCATTATCTCATAAGGGAAATACTGGACAATCAAATTAATGACTGCCCAGGCTTCAGGATGTCTTTTTACACTATATAAAGGTGGAAATTTACATTGGAAACGTTTGGTTTAGCTGTTATAAAAGTTTGGTTTTTTAGTGCTGAAAATGCATTTTCAGCTCGCACTGTACACATTTGCTATGTGAGGCATTATCTCATAAGGGAAATACTGGACAATCAAATTAATGACTTCCCAGGCTTCAGGATGCCTTTTTACACTCTATAAATGTGGAAATTTACATTGGAAACGTTTGGTTTAGCTGTTAATGAAGTTTCGTTTTTTTAGTGCTGAAAATTCATTGTCTGCTGGCGCTGTACACTTTTTCTAAGTGTTGCAATATCTCATGAAGGAAATACTGGACAATCAAATTAATGACTTTCCAGGCTTCAGGATGCCTTTCTACACTATATAAAGGTGGAAATTTACATTGGAAACGTTTAGTTTAGCTGTTATAAAAGTTTGGTTTTTTAGTGCTGTAAATGCATTTTCAGCTCGCGCTGTACACATTTGCTATGAGAGGCATTATCTCATAAGGGAAATATTGGACAATCAAATTAATGACTGCCCAGGCTTCAGGATGTCTTTTTACACTATATAAAGGTGGAAATTTACATTGGAAACGTTTAGTTTAGCTGTTAATGAAGTTTCGTTTTTTTAGTGCTGGAAATTCATTGTCTGCTGGCGCTGTACACTTTTTCTAAGTGTTGCAATATCTCATGAAGGAAATACTGGACAATCAAATTAATGACTTTCCAGGCTTCAGGATGCCTTTCTACACTATATAAAGGTGGAAATTTACATTGGAAACGTTTGGTTTAGCTGTTATAAAAGTTTGTTTTTTTAGTGCTGTAAATGCATTTTCAGCTCGCGCTGTACACATTTGCTATGAGAGGCATTATCTCATAAGGGAAATATTGGACAATCAAATTAATGACTGCCCAGGCTTCAGGATGTCTTTTTACACTATATAAAGGTGGAAATTTACATTGGAAACGTTTAGTTTAGCTGTTAATGAAGTTTCGGTTTTTTAGTGCTGAAAATTCATTGTCTGCTGGCGCTGTACACTTTTTCTAAGTGTTGCAATATCTCATGAAGGAAATACTGGACAATCAAATTAATCACTTTCCAGGCTTCAGGATGCCTTTCTACACTATATAAAGGTGGAAATTTACATTGGAAACGTTTGGTTTAGCTGTTATAAAAGTTTGGTTTTTTAGTGCTGTAAATGCATTTTCAGCTCGCGCTGTACACATTTGCTATGTGAGGCATTATCTCATAAGGGAAATACTGGACAATCAAATTAATGACTTCCCAGGCTTCAGGATGCCTTTTTACACTCTATAAATGTGGAAATTTACATTGGAAACGTTTGGTTTAGCTGTTAATGAAGTTTCGTTTTTTTAGGGCTGAAAATTCATTGTCTGCTGGCGCTGTACACTTTTTCTAAGTGTTGCAATATCTCATGAAGGAAATACTGGACAATCAAATTAATGACTTTCCAGGCTTCAGGATGCCTTTCTACACTATATAAAGGTGGAAATTTACATTGGAAACGTTTAGTTTAGCTGTTATAAAAGTTTGTTTTTTTAGTGCTGTAAATGCATTTTCAGCTCGCGCTGTACACATTTGCTATGTGAGGCATTATCTCATAAGGGAAATACTGGACAATCAAATTAATGACTGCCCAGGCTTCAGGATGTCTTTTTACACTATATAAAGGTGGAAATTTACATTGGAAACGTTTGGTTTAGCTGTTATAAAAGTTTGGTTTTTTAGTGCTGAAAATGCATTTTCAGCTCGCACTGTACACATTTGCTATGTGAGGCATTATCTCATAAGGGAAATACTGGACAATCAAATTAATGACTTCCCAGGCTTCAGGATGCCTTTTTACACTCTATAAATGTGGAAATTTACATTGGAAACGTTTGGTTTAGCTGTTAATGAAGTTTCGTTTTTTTTGTGCTGAAAATTCATTGTCTGCTGGCGCTGTACACTTTTTCTAAGTGTTGCAATATCTCATGAAGGAAATACTGGACAATCAAATTAACGACTTTCCAGGCTTCAGGATGCCTTTCTACACTATATAAAGGTGGAAATTTACATTGGAAACGTTTGGTTTAGCTGTTATAAAAGTTTGGTTTTTTAGTGCTGTAAATGCATTTTCAGCTCGCGCTGTACACATTTGCTATGAGAGGCATTATCTCATAAGGGAAATATTGGACAATCAAATTAATGACTGCCCAGGCTTCAGGATGTCTTTTTACACTATATAAAGGTGGAAATTTACATTGGAAACGTTTAGTTTAGCTGTTAATGAAGTTTCGTTTTTTTAGTGCTGAAAATTCATTGTCTGCTGGCGCTGTACACTTTTTCTAAGTGTTGCAATATCTCATGAAGGAAATACTGGACAATCAAATTAATGACTTTCCAGGCTTCAGGATGCCTTTCTACACTATATAAAGGTGGAAATGTACATTGGAAACGTTTGGTTTAGCTGTTATAAAAGTTTGTTTTTTTAGTGCTGTAAATGCATTTTCAGCTCGCGCTGTACACATTTGCTATGAGAGGCATTATCTCATAAGGGAAATATTGGACAATCAAATTAATGACTGCCCAGGCTCCAGGATGTCTTTTTACACTATATAAAGGTGGAAATTTACATTGGAAACGTTTGGTTTAGTTGTTATAAAAGTTTGGTTTTTTTCGTGCTGAAAATGCATTTTCAGCTCGCACTGTACACATTTGCTATGTGAGGCATTATCTCATAAGGGAAATACTGGACAATCAAATTAATGACTGCCCAGGCTTCAGGATGTCTTTTTACACTATATAAAGGTGGAAATTTACATTGGAAACGTTTGGTTTAGCTGTTATAAAAGTTTGGTTTTTTAGTGCTGAAAATGCATTTTCAGCTCGCACTGTACACATTTGCTATGTGAGGCATTATCTCATAAGGGAAATACTGGACAATCAAATTAATGACTTCCCAGGCTTCAGGATGCCTTTTTACACTCTATAAATGTGGAAATTTACATTGGAAACGTTTGGTTTAGCTGTTAATGAAGTTTCGTTTTTTTAGTGCTGAAAATTCATTGTCTGCTGGCGCTGTACACTTTTTCTAAGTGTTGCAATATCTCATGAAGGAAATACTGGACAATCAAATTAATGACTTTCCAGGCTTCAGGATGCCTTTCTACACTATATAAAGGTGGAAATTTACATTGGAAACGTTTGGTTTAGCTGTTATAAAAGTTTGTTTTTTTAGTGCTGTAAATGCATTTTCAGCTCGCGCTGTACACATTTGCTATGAGAGGCATTATCTCATAAGGGAAATATTGGACAATCAAATTAATGGCTGCCCAGGCTTCAGGATGTCTTTTTACACTATATAAAGGTGGAAATTTACATTGGAAACGTTTAGTTTAGCTGTTATAAAAGTTTGTTTTTTTAGTGCTGTAAATGCATTTTCAGCTCGCGCTGTACACATTTGCTATGTGAGGCATTATCTCATAAGGGAAATACTGGACAATCAAATTAATGACTGCCCAGGCTTCAGGATGTCTTTTTACACTATATAAAGGTGGAAATTTACATTGGAAACGTTTGGTTTAGCTGTTATAAAAGTTTGGTTTTTTAGTGCTGTAAATGCATTTTCAGCTCGCGCTGTACACATTTGCTATGAGAGGCATTATCTCATAAGGGAAATATTGGACAATCAAATTAATGGCTGCCCAGGCTTCAGGATGTCTTTTTACACTATATAAAGGTGGAAATTTACATTGGAAACGTTTAGTTTAGCTGTTAATGAAGTTTCGTTTTTTTAGTGCTGGAAATTCATTGTCTGCTGGCGCTGTACACTTTTTCTAAGTGTTGCAATATCTCATGAAGGAAATACTGGACAATCAAATTAATGACTTTCCAGGCTTCAGGATGCCTTTCTACACTATATAAAGGTGGAAATTTACATTGGAAACGTTTGGTTTAGCTGTTATAAAAGTTTGGTTTTTTAGTGCTGTAAATGCATTTTCAGCTCGCGCTGTACACATTTGCTATGAGAGGCATTATCTCATAAGGGAAATATTGGACAATCAAATTAATGACTGCCCAGGCTTCAGGATGTCTTTTTACACTATATAAAGGTGGAAATTTACATTGGAAACGTTTAGTTTAGCTGTTAATGAAGTTTCGTTTTTTTAGTGCTGGAAATTCATTGTCTGCTGGCGCTGTACACTTTTTCTAAGTGTTGCAATATCTCATGAAGGAAATACTGGACAATCAAATTAATGACTTTCCAGGCTTCAGGATGCCTTTCTACACTATATAAAGGTGGAAATTTACATTGGAAACGTTTGGTTTAGCTGTTATAAAAGTTTGGTTTTTTAGTGCTGTAAATGCATTTTCAGCTCGCGCTGTACACATTTGCTATGAGAGGCATTATCTCATAAGGGAAATATTGGACAATCAAATTAATGACTGCCCAGGCTTCAGGATGTCTTTTTACACTATATAAAGGTGGAAATTTACATTGGAAACGTTTAGTTTAGCTGTTAATGAAGTTTCGGTTTTTTAGTGCTGAAAATTCATTGTCTGCTGGCGCTGTACACTTTTTCTAAGTGTTGCAATATCTCATGAAGGAAATACTGGACAATCAAATTAATGACTTTCCAGGCTTCAGGATGCCTTTCTACACTATAAAGGTGGAAATTTACATTGGAAACGTTTGGTTTAGCTGTTATAAAAGTTTGGTTTTTTAGTGCTGTAAATGCATTTTCAGCTCGCGCTGTACACATTTGCTATGTGAGGCATTATCTCATAAGGGAAATACTGGACAATCAAATTAATGACTTCCCAGGCTTCAGGATGCCTTTTTACACTCTATAAATGTGGAAATTTACATTGGAAACGTTTGGTTTAGCTGTTAATGAAGTTTCGTTTTTTTAGTGCTGAAAATTCATTGTCTGCTGGCGCTGTACACTTTTTCTAAGTGTTGCAATATCTCATGAAGGAAATACTGGACAATCAAATTAATGACTTTCCAGGCTTCAGGATGCCTTTCTACACTATATAAAGGTGGAAATTTACATTGGAAACGTTTAGTTTAGCTGTTATAAAAGTTTGTTTTTTTAGTGCTGTAAATGCATTTTCAGCTCGCGCTGTACACATTTGCTATGTGAGGCATTATCTCATAAGGGAAATACTGGACAATCAAATTAATGACTGCCCAGGCTTCAGGATGTCTTTTTACACTATATAAAGGTGGAAATTTACATTGGAAACGTTTGGTTTAGCTGTTATAAAAGTTTGGTTTTTTAGTGCTGAAAATGCATTTTCAGCTCGCACTGTACACATTTGCTATGTGAGGCATTATCTCATAAGGGAAATACTGGACAATCAAATTAATGACTTCCCAGGCTTCAGGATGCCTTTTTACACTCTATAAATGTGGAAATTTACATTGGAAACGTTTGGTTTAGCTGTTAATGAAGTTTCGTTTTTTTTGTGCTGAAAATTCATTGTCTGCTGGCGCTGTACACTTTTTCTAAGTGTTGCAATATCTCATGAAGGAAATACTGGACAATCAAATTAATGACTTTCCAGGCTTCAGGATGCCTTTCTACACTATATAAAGGTGGAAATTTACATTGGAAACGTTTGGTTTAGCTGTTATAAAAGTTTGGTTTTTTAGTGCTGTAAATGCATTTTCAGCTCGCGCTGTACACATTTGCTATGAGAGGCATTATCTCATAAGGGAAATATTGGACAATCAAATTAATGACTGCCCAGGCTTCAGGATGTCTTTTTACACTATATAAAGGTGGAAATTTACATTGGAAACGTTTAGTTTAGCTGTTAATGAAGTTTCGTTTTTTTAGTGCTGAAAATTCATTGTCTGCTGGCGCTGTACACTTTTTCTAAGTGTTGCAATATCTCATGAAGGAAATACTGGACAATCAAATTAATGACTTTCCAGGCTTCAGGATGCCTTTCTACACTATATAAAGGTGGAAATGTACATTGGAAACGTTTGGTTTAGCTGTTATAAAAGTTTGTTTTTTTAGTGCTGTAAATGCATTTTCAGCTCGCGCTGTACACATTTGCTATGAGAGGCATTATCTCATAAGGGAAATATTGGACAATCAAATTAATGACTGCCCAGGCTTCAGGATGTCTTTTTACACTATATAAAGGTGGAAATTTACATTGGAAACGTTTAGTTTAGCTGTTATAAAAGTTTGTTTTTTTAGTGCTGTAAATGCATTTTCAGCTCGCGCTGTACACATTTGCTATGTGAGGCATTATCTCATAAGGGAAATACTGGACAATCAAATTAATGACTGCCCAGGCTTCAGGATGTCTTTTTACACTATATAAAGGTGGAAATTTACATTGGAAACGTTTGGTTTAGCTGTTATAAAAGTTTGGTTTTTTAGTGCTGAAAATGCATTTTCAGCTCGCACTGTACACATTTGCTATGTGAGGCATTATCTCATAAGGGAAATACTGGACAATCAAATTAATGACTTCCCAGGCTTCAGGATGCCTTTTTACACTCTATAAATGTGGAAATTTACATTGGAAACGTTTGGTTTAGCTGTTAATGAAGTTTCGTTTTTTTAGTGCTGAAAATTCATTGTCTGCTGGCGCTGTACACTTTTTCTAAGTGTTGCAATATCTCATGAAGGAAATACTGGACAATCAAATTAATGACTTTCCAGGCTTCAGGATGCCTTTCTACACTATATAAAGGTGGAAATTTACATTGGAAACGTTTAGTTTAGCTGTTATAAAAGTTTGGTTTTTTAGTGCTGTAAATGCATTTTCAGCTCGCGCTGTACACATTTGCTATGAGAGGCATTATCTCATAAGGGAAATATTGGACAATCAAATTAATGACTGCCCAGGCTTCAGGATGTCTTTTTACACTATATAAAGGTGGAAATTTACATTGGAAACGTTTAGTTTAGCTGTTAATGAAGTTTCGTTTTTTTAGTGCTGGAAATTCATTGTCTGCTGGCGCTGTACACTTTTTCTAAGTGTTGCAATATCTCATGAAGGAAATACTGGACAATCAAATTAATGACTTTCCAGGCTTCAGGATGCCTTTCTACACTATATAAAGGTGGAAATTTACATTGGAAACGTTTGGTTTAGCTGTTATAAAAGTTTGTTTTTTTAGTGCTGTAAATGCATTTTCAGCTCGCGCTGTACACATTTGCTATGAGAGGCATTATCTCATAAGGGAAATATTGGACAATCAAATTAATGACTGCCCAGGCTTCAGGATGTCTTTTTACACTATATAAAGGTGGAAATTTACATTGGAAACGTTTAGTTTAGCTGTTAATGAAGTTTCGGTTTTTTAGTGCTGAAAATTCATTGTCTGCTGGCGCTGTACACTTTTTCTAAGTGTTGCAATATCTCATGAAGGAAATACTGGACAATCAAATTAATCACTTTCCAGGCTTCAGGATGCCTTTCTACACTATATAAAGGTGGAAATTTACATTGGAAACGTTTGGTTTAGCTGTTATAAAAGTTTGGTTTTTTAGTGCTGTAAATGCATTTTCAGCTCGCGCTGTACACATTTGCTATGTGAGGCATTATCTCATAAGGGAAATACTGGACAATCAAATTAATGACTTCCCAGGCTTCAGGATGCCTTTTTACACTCTATAAATGTGGAAATTTACATTGGAAACGTTTGGTTTAGCTGTTAATGAAGTTTCGTTTTTTTAGGGCTGAAAATTCATTGTCTGCTGGCGCTGTACACTTTTTCTAAGTGTTGCAATATCTCTTGAAGGAAATACTGGACAATCAAATTAATGACTTTCCAGGCTTCAGGATGCCTTTCTACACTATATAAAGGTGGAAATTTACATTGGAAACGTTTAGTTTAGCTGTTATAAAAGTTTGTTTTTTTAGTGCTGTAAATGCATTTTCAGCTCGCGCTGTACACATTTGCTATGTGAGGCATTATCTCATAAGGGAAATACTGGACAATCAAATTAATGACTGCCCAGGCTTCAGGATGTCTTTTTACACTATATAAAGGTGGAAATTTACATTGGAAACGTTTGGTTTAGCTGTTATAAAAGTTTGGTTTTTTAGTGCTGAAAATGCATTTTCAGCTCGCACTGTACACATTTGCTATGTGAGGCATTATCTCATAAGGGAAATACTGGACAATCAAATTAATGACTTCCCAGGCTTCAGGATGCCTTTTTACACTCTATAAATGTGGAAATTTACATTGGAAACGTTTGGTTTAGCTGTTAATGAAGTTTCGTTTTTTTTGTGCTGAAAATTCATTGTCTGCTGGCGCTGTACACTTTTTCTAAGTGTTGCAATATCTCATGAAGGAAATACTGGACAATCAAATTAACGACTTTCCAGGCTTCAGGATGCCTTTCTACACTATATAAAGGTGGAAATTTACATTGGAAACGTTTGGTTTAGCTGTTATAAAAGTTTGGTTTTTTAGTGCTGTAAATGCATTTTCAGCTCGCGCTGTACACATTTGCTATGAGAGGCATTATCTCATAAGGGAAATATTGGACAATCAAATTAATGACTGCCCAGGCTTCAGGATGTCTTTTTACACTATATAAAGGTGGAAATTTACATTGGAAACGTTTAGTTTAGCTGTTAATGAAGTTTCGTTTTTTTAGTGCTGAAAATTCATTGTCTGCTGGCGCTGTACACTTTTTCTAAGTGTTGCAATATCTCATGAAGGAAATACTGGACAATCAAATTAATGACTTTCCAGGCTTCAGGATGCCTTTCTACACTATATAAAGGTGGAAATGTACATTGGAAACGTTTGGTTTAGCTGTTATAAAAGTTTGTTTTTTTAGTGCTGTAAATGCATTTTCAGCTCGCGCTGTACACATTTGCTATGAGAGGCATTATCTCATAAGGGAAATATTGGACAATCAAATTAATGACTGCCCAGGCTCCAGGATGTCTTTTTACACTATATAAAGGTGGAAATTTACATTGGAAACGTTTGGTTTAGTTGTTATAAAAGTTTGGTTTTTTTCGTGCTGAAAATGCATTTTCAGCTCGCACTGTACACATTTGCTATGTGAGGCATTATCTCATAAGGGAAATACTGGACAATCAAATTAATGACTGCCCAGGCTTCAGGATGTCTTTTTACACTATATAAAGGTGGAAATTTACATGGGAAACGTTTGGTTTAGCTGTTATAAAAGTTTGGTTTTTTAGTGCTGAAAATGCATTTTCAGCTCGCACTGTACACATTTGCTATGTGAGGCATTATCTCATAAGGGAAATACTGGACAATCAAATTAATGACTTCCCAGGCTTCAGGATGCCTTTTTACACTCTATAAATGTGGAAATTTACATTGGAAACGTTTGGTTTAGCTGTTAATGAAGTTTCGTTTTTTTAGTGCTGAAAATTCATTGTCTGCTGGCGCTGTACACTTTTTCTAAGTGTTGCAATATCTCATGAAGGAAATACTGGACAATCAAATTAATGACTTTCCAGGCTTCAGGATGCCTTTCTACACTATATAAAGGTGGAAATTTACATTGGAAACGTTTGGTTTAGCTGTTATAAAAGTTTGTTTTTTTAGTGCTGTAAATGCATTTTCAGCTCGCGCTGTACACATTTGCTATGAGAGGCATTATCTCATAAGGGAAATATTGGACAATCAAATTAATGGCTGCCCAGGCTTCAGGATGTCTTTTTACACTATATAAAGGTGGAAATTTACATTGGAAACGTTTAGTTTAGCTGTTATAAAAGTTTGTTTTTTTAGTGCTGTAAATGCATTTTCAGCTCGCGCTGTACACATTTGCTATGTGAGGCATTATCTCATAAGGGAAATACTGGACAATCAAATTAATGACTGCCCAGGCTTCAGGATGTCTTTTTACACTATATAAAGGTGGAAATTTACATTGGAAACGTTTGGTTTAGCTGTTATAAAAGTTTGGTTTTTTAGTGCTGTAAATGCATTTTCAGCTCGCGCTGTACACATTTGCTATGAGAGGCATTATCTCATAAGGGAAATATTGGACAATCAAATTAATGGCTGCCCAGGCTTCAGGATGTCTTTTTACACTATATAAAGGTGGAAATTTACATTGGAAACGTTTAGTTTAGCTGTTAATGAAGTTTCGTTTTTTTAGTGCTGGAAATTCATTGTCTGCTGGCGCTGTACACTTTTTCTAAGTGTTGCAATATCTCATGAAGGAAATACTGGACAATCAAATTAATGACTTTCCAGGCTTCAGGATGCCTTTCTACACTATATAAAGGTGGAAATTTACATTGGAAACGTTTGGTTTAGCTGTTATAAAAGTTTGGTTTTTTAGTGCTGTAAATGCATTTTCAGCTCGCGCTGTACACATTTGCTATGAGAGGCATTATCTCATAAGGGAAATATTGGACAATCAAATTAATGACTGCCCAGGCTTCAGGATGTCTTTTTACACTATATAAAGGTGGAAATTTACATTGGAAACGTTTAGTTTAGCTGTTAATGAAGTTTCGTTTTTTTAGTGCTGGAAATTCATTGTCTGCTGGCGCTGTACACTTTTTCTAAGTGTTGCAATATCTCATGAAGGAAATACTGGACAATCAAATTAATGACTTTCCAGGCTTCAGGATGCCTTTCTACACTATATAAAGGTGGAAATTTACATTGGAAACGTTTGGTTTAGCTGTTATAAAAGTTTGGTTTTTTAGTGCTGTAAATGCATTTTCAGCTCGCGCTGTACACATTTGCTATGTGAGGCATTATCTCATAAGGGAAATACTGGACAATCAAATTAATGACTTCCCAGGCTTCAGGATGCCTTTTTACACTCTATAAATGTGGAAATTTACATTGGAAACGTTTGGTTTAGCTGTTAATGAAGTTTCGTTTTTTTAGTGCTGAAAATTCATTGTCTGCTGGCGCTGTACACTTTTTCTAAGTGTTGCAATATCTCATGAAGGAAATACTGGACAATCAAATTAATGACTTTCCAGGCTTCAGGATGCCTTTCTACACTATATAAAGGTGGAAATTTACATTGGAAACGTTTAGTTTAGCTGTTATAAAAGTTTGTTTTTTTAGTGCTGTAAATGCATTTTCAGCTCGCGCTGTACACATTTGCTATGTGAGGCATTATCTCATAAGGGAAATACTGGACAATCAAATTAATGACTGCCCAGGCTTCAGGATGTCTTTTTACACTATATAAAGGTGGAAATTTACATTGGAAACGTTTGGTTTAGCTGTTATAAAAGTTTGGTTTTTTAGTGCTGAAAATGCATTTTCAGCTCGCACTGTACACATTTGCTATGTGAGGCATTATCTCATAAGGGAAATACTGGACAATCAAATTAATGACTTCCCAGGCTTCAGGATGCCTTTTTACACTCTATAAATGTGGAAATTTACATTGGAAACGTTTGGTTTAGCTGTTAATGAAGTTTCGTTTTTTTTGTGCTGAAAATTCATTGTCTGCTGGCGCTGTACACTTTTTCTAAGTGTTGCAATATCTCATGAAGGAAATACTGGACAATCAAATTAATGACTTTCCAGGCTTCAGGATGCCTTTCTACACTATATAAAGGTGGAAATTTACATTGGAAACGTTTGGTTTAGCTGTTATAAAAGTTTGGTTTTTTAGTGCTGTAAATGCATTTTCAGCTCGCGCTGTACACATTTGCTATGAGAGGCATTATCTCATAAGGGAAATATTGGACAATCAAATTAATGACTGCCCAGGCTTCAGGATGTCTTTTTACACTATATAAAGGTGGAAATTTACATTGGAAACGTTTAGTTTAGCTGTTAATGAAGTTTCGTTTTTTTAGTGCTGAAAATTCATTGTCTGCTGGCGCTGTACACTTTTTCTAAGTGTTGCAATATCTCATGAAGGAAATACTGGACAATCAAATTAATGACTTTCCAGGCTTCAGGATGCCTTTCTACACTATATAAAGGTGGAAATGTACATTGGAAACGTTTGGTTTAGCTGTTATAAAAGTTTGTTTTTTTAGTGCTGTAAATGCATTTTCAGCTCGCGCTGTACACATTTGCTATGAGAGGCATTATCTCATAAGGGAAATATTGGACAATCAAATTAATGACTGCCCAGGCTTCAGGATGTCTTTTTACACTATATAAAGGTGGAAATTTACATTGGAAACGTTTAGTTTAGCTGTTATAAAAGTTTGTTTTTTTAGTGCTGTAAATGCATTTTCAGCTCGCGCTGTACACATTTGCTATGTGAGGCATTATCTCATAAGGGAAATACTGGACAATCAAATTAATGACTGCCCAGGCTTCAGGATGTCTTTTTACACTATATAAAGGTGGAAATTTACATTGGAAACGTTTGGTTTAGCTGTTATAAAAGTTTGGTTTTTTAGTGCTGAAAATGCATTTTCAGCTCGCACTGTACACATTTGCTATGTGAGGCATTATCTCATAAGGGAAATACTGGACAATCAAATTAATGACTTCCCAGGCTTCAGGATGCCTTTTTACACTCTATAAATGTGGAAATTTACATTGGAAACGTTTGGTTTAGCTGTTAATGAAGTTTCGTTTTTTTAGTGCTGAAAATTCATTGTCTGCTGGCGCTGTACACTTTTTCTAAGTGTTGCAATATCTCATGAAGGAAATACTGGACAATCAAATTAATGACTTTCCAGGCTTCAGGATGCCTTTCTACACTATATAAAGGTGGAAATTTACATTGGAAACGTTTAGTTTAGCTGTTATAAAAGTTTGGTTTTTTAGTGCTGTAAATGCATTTTCAGCTCGCGCTGTACACATTTGCTATGAGAGGCATTATCTCATAAGGGAAATATTGGACAATCAAATTAATGACTGCCCAGGCTTCAGGATGTCTTTTTACACTATATAAAGGTGGAAATTTACATTGGAAACGTTTAGTTTAGCTGTTAATGAAGTTTCGTTTTTTTAGTGCTGGAAATTCATTGTCTGCTGGCGCTGTACACTTTTTCTAAGTGTTGCAATATCTCATGAAGGAAATACTGGACAATCAAATTAATGACTTTCCAGGCTTCAGGATGCCTTTCTACACTATATAAAGGTGGAAATTTACATTGGAAACGTTTGGTTTAGCTGTTATAAAAGTTTGTTTTTTTAGTGCTGTAAATGCATTTTCAGCTCGCGCTGTACACATTTGCTATGAGAGGCATTATCTCATAAGGGAAATATTGGACAATCAAATTAATGACTGCCCAGGCTTCAGGATGTCTTTTTACACTATATAAAGGTGGAAATTTACATTGGAAACGTTTAGTTTAGCTGTTAATGAAGTTTCGTTTTTTTAGTGCTGAAAATTCATTGTCTGCTGGCGCTGTACACTTTTTCTAAGTGTTGCAATATCTCATGAAGGAAATACTGGACAATCAAATTAATGACTTTCCAGGCTTCAGGATGCCTTTCTACACTATATAAAGGTGGAAATGTACATTGGAAACGTTTGGTTTAGCTGTTATAAAAGTTTGTTTTTTTAGTGCTGTAAATGCATTTTCAGCTCGCGCTGTACACATTTGCTATGAGAGGCATTATCTCATAAGGGAAATATTGGACAATCAAATTAATGACTGCCCAGGCTTCAGGATGTCTTTTTACACTATATAAAGGTGGAAATTTACATTGGAAACGTTTAGTTTAGCTGTTATAAAAGTTTGTTTTTTTAGTGCTGTAAATGCATTTTCAGCTCGCGCTGTACACATTTGCTATGTGAGGCATTATCTCATAAGGGAAATACTGGACAATCAAATTAATGACTGCCCAGGCTTCAGGATGTCTTTTTACACTATATAAAGGTGGAAATTTACATTGGAAACGTTTGGTTTAGCTGTTATAAAAGTTTGGTTTTTTAGTGCTGAAAATGCATTTTCAGCTCGCACTGTACACATTTGCTATGTGAGGCATTATCTCATAAGGGAAATACTGGACAATCAAATTAATGACTTCCCAGGCTTCAGGATGCCTTTTTACACTCTATAAATGTGGAAATTTACATTGGAAACGTTTGGTTTAGCTGTTAATGAAGTTTCGTTTTTTTAGTGCTGAAAATTCATTGTCTGCTGGCGCTGTACACTTTTTCTAAGTGTTGCAATATCTCATGAAGGAAATACTGGACAATCAAATTAATGACTTTCCAGGCTTCAGGATGCCTTTCTACACTATATAAAGGTGGAAATTTACATTGGAAACGTTTAGTTTAGCTGTTATAAAAGTTTGGTTTTTTAGTGCTGTAAATGCATTTTCAGCTCGCGCTGTACACATTTGCTATGAGAGGCATTATCTCATAAGGGAAATATTGGACAATCAAATTAATGACTGCCCAGGCTTCAGGATGTCTTTTTACACTATATAAAGGTGGAAATTTACATTGGAAACGTTTAGTTTAGCTGTTAATGAAGTTTCGTTTTTTTAGTGCTGGAAATTCATTGTCTGCTGGCGCTGTACACTTTTTCTAAGTGTTGCAATATCTCATGAAGGAAATACTGGACAATCAAATTAATGACTTTCCAGGCTTCAGGATGCCTTTCTACACTATATAAAGGTGGAAATTTACATTGGAAACGTTTGGTTTAGCTGTTATAAAAGTTTGTTTTTTTAGTGCTGTAAATGCATTTTCAGCTCGCGCTGTACACATTTGCTATGAGAGGCATTATCTCATAAGGGAAATATTGGACAATCAAATTAATGACTGCCCAGGCTTCAGGATGTCTTTTTACACTATATAAAGGTGGAAATTTACATTGGAAACGTTTAGTTTAGCTGTTAATGAAGTTTCGGTTTTTTAGTGCTGAAAATTCATTGTCTGCTGGCGCTGTACACTTTTTCTAAGTGTTGCAATATCTCATGAAGGAAATACTGGACAATCAAATTAATCACTTTCCAGGCTTCAGGATGCCTTTCTACACTATATAAAGGTGGAAATTTACATTGGAAACGTTTGGTTTAGCTGTTATAAAAGTTTGGTTTTTTAGTGCTGTAAATGCATTTTCAGCTCGCGCTGTACACATTTGCTATGTGAGGCATTATCTCATAAGGGAAATACTGGACAATCAAATTAATGACTTCCCAGGCTTCAGGATGCCTTTTTACACTCTATAAATGTGGAAATTTACATTGGAAACGTTTGGTTTAGCTGTTAATGAAGTTTCGTTTTTTTAGGGCTGAAAATTCATTGTCTGCTGGCGCTGTACACTTTTTCTAAGTGTTGCAATATCTCTTGAAGGAAATACTGGACAATCAAATTAATGACTTTCCAGGCTTCAGGATGCCTTTCTACACTATATAAAGGTGGAAATTTACATTGGAAACGTTTAGTTTAGCTGTTATAAAAGTTTGTTTTTTTAGTGCTGTAAATGCATTTTCAGCTCGCGCTGTACACATTTGCTATGTGAGGCATTATCTCATAAGGGAAATACTGGACAATCAAATTAATGACTGCCCAGGCTTCAGGATGTCTTTTTACACTATATAAAGGTGGAAATTTACATTGGAAACGTTTGGTTTAGCTGTTATAAAAGTTTGGTTTTTTAGTGCTGAAAATGCATTTTCAGCTCGCACTGTACACATTTGCTATGTGAGGCATTATCTCATAAGGGAAATACTGGACAATCAAATTAATGACTTCCCAGGCTTCAGGATGCCTTTTTACACTCTATAAATGTGGAAATTTACATTGGAAACGTTTGGTTTAGCTGTTAATGAAGTTTCGTTTTTTTTGTGCTGAAAATTCATTGTCTGCTGGCGCTGTACACTTTTTCTAAGTGTTGCAATATCTCATGAAGGAAATACTGGACAATCAAATTAACGACTTTCCAGGCTTCAGGATGCCTTTCTACACTATATAAAGGTGGAAATTTACATTGGAAACGTTTGGTTTAGCTGTTATAAAAGTTTGGTTTTTTAGTGCTGTAAATGCATTTTCAGCTCGCGCTGTACACATTTGCTATGAGAGGCATTATCTCATAAGGGAAATATTGGACAATCAAATTAATGACTGCCCAGGCTTCAGGATGTCTTTTTACACTATATAAAGGTGGAAATTTACATTGGAAACGTTTAGTTTAGCTGTTAATGAAGTTTCGTTTTTTTAGTGCTGAAAATTCATTGTCTGCTGGCGCTGTACACTTTTTCTAAGTGTTGCAATATCTCATGAAGGAAATACTGGACAATCAAATTAATGACTTTCCAGGCTTCAGGATGCCTTTCTACACTATATAAAGGTGGAAATGTACATTGGAAACGTTTGGTTTAGCTGTTATAAAAGTTTGTTTTTTTAGTGCTGTAAATGCATTTTCAGCTCGCGCTGTACACATTTGCTATGAGAGGCATTATCTCATAAGGGAAATATTGGACAATCAAATTAATGACTGCCCAGGCTCCAGGATGTCTTTTTACACTATATAAAGGTGGAAATTTACATTGGAAACGTTTGGTTTAGTTGTTATAAAAGTTTGGTTTTTTTCGTGCTGAAAATGCATTTTCAGCTCGCACTGTACACATTTGCTATGTGAGGCATTATCTCATAAGGGAAATACTGGACAATCAAATTAATGACTGCCCAGGCTTCAGGATGTCTTTTTACACTATATAAAGGTGGAAATTTACATGGGAAACGTTTGGTTTAGCTGTTATAAAAGTTTGGTTTTTTAGTGCTGAAAATGCATTTTCAGCTCGCACTGTACACATTTGCTATGTGAGGCATTATCTCATAAGGGAAATACTGGACAATCAAATTAATGACTTCCCAGGCTTCAGGATGCCTTTTTACACTCTATAAATGTGGAAATTTACATTGGAAACGTTTGGTTTAGCTGTTAATGAAGTTTCGTTTTTTTAGTGCTGAAAATTCATTGTCTGCTGGCGCTGTACACTTTTTCTAAGTGTTGCAATATCTCATGAAGGAAATACTGGACAATCAAATTAATGACTTTCCAGGCTTCAGGATGCCTTTCTACACTATATAAAGGTGGAAATTTACATTGGAAACGTTTGGTTTAGCTGTTATAAAAGTTTGTTTTTTTAGTGCTGTAAATGCATTTTCAGCTCGCGCTGTACACATTTGCTATGAGAGGCATTATCTCATAAGGGAAATATTGGACAATCAAATTAATGGCTGCCCAGGCTTCAGGATGTCTTTTTACACTATATAAAGGTGGAAATTTACATTGGAAACGTTTAGTTTAGCTGTTATAAAAGTTTGTTTTTTTAGTGCTGTAAATGCATTTTCAGCTCGCGCTGTACACATTTGCTATGTGAGGCATTATCTCATAAGGGAAATACTGGACAATCAAATTAATGACTGCCCAGGCTTCAGGATGTCTTTTTACACTATATAAAGGTGGAAATTTACATTGGAAACGTTTGGTTTAGCTGTTATAAAAGTTTGGTTTTTTAGTGCTGTAAATGCATTTTCAGCTCGCGCTGTACACATTTGCTATGAGAGGCATTATCTCATAAGGGAAATATTGGACAATCAAATTAATGGCTGCCCAGGCTTCAGGATGTCTTTTTACACTATATAAAGGTGGAAATTTACATTGGAAACGTTTAGTTTAGCTGTTAATGAAGTTTCGTTTTTTTAGTGCTGGAAATTCATTGTCTGCTGGCGCTGTACACTTTTTCTAAGTGTTGCAATATCTCATGAAGGAAATACTGGACAATCAAATTAATGACTTTCCAGGCTTCAGGATGCCTTTCTACACTATATAAAGGTGGAAATTTACATTGGAAACGTTTGGTTTAGCTGTTATAAAAGTTTGGTTTTTTAGTGCTGTAAATGCATTTTCAGCTCGCGCTGTACACATTTGCTATGAGAGGCATTATCTCATAAGGGAAATATTGGACAATCAAATTAATGACTGCCCAGGCTTCAGGATGTCTTTTTACACTATATAAAGGTGGAAATTTACATTGGAAACGTTTAGTTTAGCTGTTAATGAAGTTTCGTTTTTTTAGTGCTGGAAATTCATTGTCTGCTGGCGCTGTACACTTTTTCTAAGTGTTGCAATATCTCATGAAGGAAATACTGGACAATCAAATTAATGACTTTCCAGGCTTCAGGATGCCTTTCTACACTATATAAAGGTGGAAATTTACATTGGAAACGTTTGGTTTAGCTGTTATAAAAGTTTGGTTTTTTAGTGCTGTAAATGCATTTTCAGCTCGCGCTGTACACATTTGCTATGTGAGGCATTATCTCATAAGGGAAATACTGGACAATCAAATTAATGACTTCCCAGGCTTCAGGATGCCTTTTTACACTCTATAAATGTGGAAATTTACATTGGAAACGTTTGGTTTAGCTGTTAATGAAGTTTCGTTTTTTTAGTGCTGAAAATTCATTGTCTGCTGGCGCTGTACACTTTTTCTAAGTGTTGCAATATCTCATGAAGGAAATACTGGACAATCAAATTAATGACTTTCCAGGCTTCAGGATGCCTTTCTACACTATATAAAGGTGGAAATTTACATTGGAAACGTTTAGTTTAGCTGTTAATGAAGTTTCGTTTTTTTAGTGCTGGAAATTCATTTTCAGCTCGCGCTGTACACATTTGCTATGTGAGGCATTATCTCATAAGGGAAATACTGGACAATCAAATTAATGACTGCCCAGGCTTCAGGATGTCTTTTTACACTATATAAAGGTGGAAATTTACATTGGAAACGTTTGGTTTAGCTGTTATAAAAGTTTGGTTTTTTAGTGCTGAAAATGCATTTTCAGCTCGCACTGTACACATTTGCTATGTGAGGCATTATCTCATAAGGGAAATACTGGACAATCAAATTAATGACTTCCCAGGCTTCAGGATGCCTTTTTACACTCTATAAATGTGGAAATTTACATTGGAAACGTTTGGTTTAGCTGTTAATGAAGTTTCGTTTTTTTAGTGCTGAAAATTCATTGTCTGCTGGCGCTGTACACTTTTTCTAAGTGTTGCAATATCTCATGAAGGAAATACTGGACAATCAAATTAATGACTTTCCAGGCTTCAGGATGCCTTTCTACACTATATAAAGGTGGAAATTTACATTGGAAACGTTTAGTTTAGCTGTTATAAAAGTTTGTTTTTTTAGTGCTGTAAATGCATTTTCAGCTCGCGCTGTACACATTTGCTATGTGAGGCATTATCTCATAAGGGAAATACTGGACAATCAAATTAATGACTGCCCAGGCTTCAGGATGTCTTTTTACACTATATAAAGGTGGAAATTTACATTGGAAACGTTTGGTTTAGCTGTTATAAAAGTTTGGTTTTTTAGTGCTGAAAATGCATTTTCAGCTCGCACTGTACACATTTGCTATGTGAGGCATTATCTCATAAGGGAAATACTGGACAATCAAATTAATGACTTCCCAGGCTTCAGGATGCCTTTTTACACTCTATAAATGTGGAAATTTACATTGGAAACGTTTGGTTTAGCTGTTAATGAAGTTTCGTTTTTTTTGTGCTGAAAATTCATTGTCTGCTGGCGCTGTACACTTTTTCTAAGTGTTGCAATATCTCATGAAGGAAATACTGGACAATCAAATTAATGACTTTCCAGGCTTCAGGATGCCTTTCTACACTATATAAAGGTGGAAATTTACATTGGAAACGTTTGGTTTAGCTGTTATAAAAGTTTGGTTTTTTAGTGCTGTAAATGCATTTTCAGCTCGCGCTGTACACATTTGCTATGAGAGGCATTATCTCATAAGGGAAATATTGGACAATCAAATTAATGACTGCCCAGGCTTCAGGATGTCTTTTTACACTATATAAAGGTGGAAATTTACATTGGAAACGTTTAGTTTAGCTGTTAATGAAGTTTCGTTTTTTTAGTGCTGAAAATTCATTGTCTGCTGGCGCTGTACACTTTTTCTAAGTGTTGCAATATCTCATGAAGGAAATACTGGACAATCAAATTAATGACTTTCCAGGCTTCAGGATGCCTTTCTACACTATATAAAGGTGGAAATGTACATTGGAAACGTTTGGTTTAGCTGTTATAAAAGTTTGTTTTTTTAGTGCTGTAAATGCATTTTCAGCTCGCGCTGTACACATTTGCTATGAGAGGCATTATCTCATAAGGGAAATATTGGACAATCAAATTAATGACTGCCCAGGCTTCAGGATGTCTTTTTACACTATATAAAGGTGGAAATTTACATTGGAAACGTTTAGTTTAGCTGTTATAAAAGTTTGTTTTTTTAGTGCTGTAAATGCATTTTCAGCTCGCGCTGTACACATTTGCTATGTGAGGCATTATCTCATAAGGGAAATACTGGACAATCAAATTAATGACTGCCCAGGCTTCAGGATGTCTTTTTACACTATATAAAGGTGGAAATTTACATTGGAAACGTTTGGTTTAGCTGTTATAAAAGTTTGGTTTTTTAGTGCTGAAAATGCATTTTCAGCTCGCACTGTACACATTTGCTATGTGAGGCATTATCTCATAAGGGAAATACTGGACAATCAAATTAATGACTTCCCAGGCTTCAGGATGCCTTTTTACACTCTATAAATGTGGAAATTTACATTGGAAACGTTTGGTTTAGCTGTTAATGAAGTTTCGTTTTTTTAGTGCTGAAAATTCATTGTCTGCTGGCGCTGTACACTTTTTCTAAGTGTTGCAATATCTCATGAAGGAAATACTGGACAATCAAATTAATGACTTTCCAGGCTTCAGGATGCCTTTCGACACTATATAAAGGTGGAAATTTACATTGGAAACGTTTAGTTTAGCTGTTATAAAAGTTTGGTTTTTTAGTGCTGTAAATGCATTTTCAGCTCGCGCTGTACACATTTGCTATGAGAGGCATTATCTCATAAGGGAAATATTGGACAATCAAATTAATGACTGCCCAGGCTTCAGGATGTCTTTTTACACTATATAAAGGTGGAAATTTACATTGGAAACGTTTAGTTTAGCTGTTAATGAAGTTTCGTTTTTTTAGTGCTGGAAATTCATTGTCTGCTGGCGCTGTACACTTTTTCTAAGTGTTGCAATATCTCATGAAGGAAATACTGGACAATCAAATTAATGACTTTCCAGGCTTCAGGATGCCTTTCTACACTATATAAAGGTGGAAATTTACATTGGAAACGTTTGGTTTAGCTGTTATAAAAGTTTGTTTTTTTAGTGCTGTAAATGCATTTTCAGCTCGCGCTGTACACATTTGCTATGAGAGGCATTATCTCATAAGGGAAATATTGGACAATCAAATTAATGACTGCCCAGGCTTCAGGATGTCTTTTTACACTATATAAAGGTGGAAATTTACATTGGAAACGTTTAGTTTAGCTGTTAATGAAGTTTCGGTTTTTTAGTGCTGAAAATTCATTGTCTGCTGGCGCTGTACACTTTTTCTAAGTGTTGCAATATCTCATGAAGGAAATACTGGACAATCAAATTAATCACTTTCCAGGCTTCAGGATGCCTTTCTACACTATATAAAGGTGGAAATTTACATTGGAAACGTTTGGTTTAGCTGTTATAAAAGTTTGGTTTTTTAGTGCTGTAAATGCATTTTCAGCTCGCGCTGTACACATTTGCTATGTGAGGCATTATCTCATAAGGGAAATACTGGACAATCAAATTAATGACTTCCCAGGCTTCAGGATGCCTTTTTACACTCTATAAATGTGGAAATTTACATTGGAAACGTTTGGTTTAGCTGTTAATGAAGTTTCGTTTTTTTAGGGCTGAAAATTCATTGTCTGCTGGCGCTGTACACTTTTTCTAAGTGTTGCAATATCTCATGAAGGAAATACTGGACAATCAAATTAATGACTTTCCAGGCTTCAGGATGCCTTTCTACACTATATAAAGGTGGAAATTTACATTGGAAACGTTTAGTTTAGCTGTTATAAAAGTTTGTTTTTTTAGTGCTGTAAATGCATTTTCAGCTCGCGCTGTACACATTTGCTATGTGAGGCATTATCTCATAAGGGAAATACTGGACAATCAAATTAATGACTGCCCAGGCTTCAGGATGTCTTTTTACACTATATAAAGGTGGAAATTTACATTGGAAACGTTTGGTTTAGCTGTTATAAAAGTTTGGTTTTTTAGTGCTGAAAATGCATTTTCAGCTCGCACTGTACACATTTGCTATGTGAGGCATTATCTCATAAGGGAAATACTGGACAATCAAATTAATGACTTCCCAGGCTTCAGGATGCCTTTTTACACTCTATAAATGTGGAAATTTACATTGGAAACGTTTGGTTTAGCTGTTAATGAAGTTTCGTTTTTTTTGTGCTGAAAATTCATTGTCTGCTGGCGCTGTACACTTTTTCTAAGTGTTGCAATATCTCATGAAGGAAATACTGGACAATCAAATTAACGACTTTCCAGGCTTCAGGATGCCTTTCTACACTATATAAAGGTGGAAATTTACATTGGAAACGTTTGGTTTAGCTGTTATAAAAGTTTGGTTTTTTAGTGCTGTAAATGCATTTTCAGCTCGCGCTGTACACATTTGCTATGAGAGGCATTATCTCATAAGGGAAATATTGGACAATCAAATTAATGACTGCCCAGGCTTCAGGATGTCTTTTTACACTATATAAAGGTGGAAATTTACATTGGAAACGTTTAGTTTAGCTGTTAATGAAGTTTCGTTTTTTTAGTGCTGAAAATTCATTGTCTGCTGGCGCTGTACACTTTTTCTAAGTGTTGCAATATCTCATGAAGGAAATACTGGACAATCAAATTAATGACTTTCCAGGCTTCAGGATGCCTTTCTACACTATATAAAGGTGGAAATGTACATTGGAAACGTTTGGTTTAGCTGTTATAAAAGTTTGTTTTTTTAGTGCTGTAAATGCATTTTCAGCTCGCGCTGTACACATTTGCTATGAGAGGCATTATCTCATAAGGGAAATATTGGACAATCAAATTAATGACTGCCCAGGCTCCAGGATGTCTTTTTACACTATATAAAGGTGGAAATTTACATTGGAAACGTTTGGTTTAGTTGTTATAAAAGTTTGGTTTTTTTCGTGCTGAAAATGCATTTTCAGCTCGCACTGTACACATTTGCTATGTGAGGCATTATCTCATAAGGGAAATACTGGACAATCAAATTAATGACTGCCCAGGCTTCAGGATGTCTTTTTACACTATATAAAGGTGGAAATTTACATTGGAAACGTTTGGTTTAGCTGTTATAAAAGTTTGGTTTTTTAGTGCTGAAAATGCATTTTCAGCTCGCACTGTACACATTTGCTATGTGAGGCATTATCTCATAAGGGAAATACTGGACAATCAAATTAATGACTTCCCAGGCTTCAGGATGCCTTTTTACACTCTATAAATGTGGAAATTTACATTGGAAACGTTTGGTTTAGCTGTTAATGAAGTTTCGTTTTTTTAGTGCTGAAAATTCATTGTCTGCTGGCGCTGTACACTTTTTCTAAGTGTTGCAATATCTCATGAAGGAAATACTGGACAATCAAATTAATGACTTTCCAGGCTTCAGGATGCCTTTCTACACTATATAAAGGTGGAAATTTACATTGGAAACGTTTGGTTTAGCTGTTATAAAAGTTTGTTTTTTTAGTGCTGTAAATGCATTTTCAGCTCGCGCTGTACACATTTGCTATGAGAGGCATTATCTCATAAGGGAAATATTGGACAATCAAATTAATGGCTGCCCAGGCTTCAGGATGTCTTTTTACACTATATAAAGGTGGAAATTTACATTGGAAACGTTTAGTTTAGCTGTTATAAAAGTTTGTTTTTTTAGTGCTGTAAATGCATTTTCAGCTCGCGCTGTACACATTTGCTATGTGAGGCATTATCTCATAAGGGAAATACTGGACAATCAAATTAATGACTGCCCAGGCTTCAGGATGTCTTTTTACACTATATAAAGGTGGAAATTTACATTGGAAACGTTTGGTTTAGCTGTTATAAAAGTTTGGTTTTTTAGTGCTGTAAATGCATTTTCAGCTCGCGCTGTACACATTTGCTATGAGAGGCATTATCTCATAAGGGAAATATTGGACAATCAAATTAATGGCTGCCCAGGCTTCAGGATGTCTTTTTACACTATATAAAGGTGGAAATTTACATTGGAAACGTTTAGTTTAGCTGTTAATGAAGTTTCGTTTTTTTAGTGCTGGAAATTCATTGTCTGCTGGCGCTGTACACTTTTTCTAAGTGTTGCAATATCTCATGAAGGAAATACTGGACAATCAAATTAATGACTTTCCAGGCTTCAGGATGCCTTTCTACACTATATAAAGGTGGAAATTTACATTGGAAACGTTTGGTTTAGCTGTTATAAAAGTTTGGTTTTTTAGTGCTGTAAATGCATTTTCAGCTCGCGCTGTACACATTTGCTATGAGAGGCATTATCTCATAAGGGAAATATTGGACAATCAAATTAATGACTGCCCAGGCTTCAGGATGTCTTTTTACACTATATAAAGGTGGAAATTTACATTGGAAACGTTTAGTTTAGCTGTTAATGAAGTTTCGTTTTTTTAGTGCTGGAAATTCATTGTCTGCTGGCGCTGTACACTTTTTCTAAGTGTTGCAATATCTCATGAAGGAAATACTGGACAATCAAATTAATGACTTTCCAGGCTTCAGGATGCCTTTCTACACTATATAAAGGTGGAAATTTACATTGGAAACGTTTGGTTTAGCTGTTATAAAAGTTTGGTTTTTTAGTGCTGTAAATGCATTTTCAGCTCGCGCTGTACACATTTGCTATGAGAGGCATTATCTCATAAGGGAAATATTGGACAATCAAATTAATGACTGCCCAGGCTTCAGGATGTCTTTTTACACTATATAAAGGTGGAAATTTACATTGGAAACGTTTAGTTTAGCTGTTAATGAAGTTTCGGTTTTTTAGTGCTGAAAATTCATTGTCTGCTGGCGCTGTACACTTTTTCTAAGTGTTGCAATATCTCATGAAGGAAATACTGGACAATCAAATTAATCACTTTCCAGGCTTCAGGATGCCTTTCTACACTATATAAAGGTGGAAATTTACATTGGAAACGTTTGGTTTAGCTGTTATAAAAGTTTGGTTTTTTAGTGCTGTAAATGCATTTTCAGCTCGCGCTGTACACATTTGGTATGTGAGGCATTATCTCATAAGGGAAATACTGGACAATCAAATTAATGACTTCCCAGGCTTCAGGATGCCTTTTTACACTCTATAAATGTGGAAATTTACATTGGAAACGTTTGGTTTAGCTGTTAATGAAGTTTCGTTTTTTTAGTGCTGAAAATTCATTGTCTGCTGGCGCTGTACACTTTTTCTAAGTGTTGCAATATCTCATGAAGGAAATACTGGACAATCAAATTAATGACTTTCCAGGCTTCAGGATGCCTTTCTACACTATATAAAGGTGGAAATTTACATTGGAAACGTTTAGTTTAGCTGTTATAAAAGTTTGTTTTTTTAGTGCTGTAAATGCATTTTCAGCTCGCGCTGTACACATTTGCTATGTGAGGCATTATCTCATAAGGGAAATACTGGACAATCAAATTAATGACTGCCCAGGCTTCAGGATGTCTTTTTACACTATATAAAGGTGGAAATTTACATTGGAAACGTTTGGTTTAGCTGTTATAAAAGTTTGGTTTTTTAGTGCTGAAAATGCATTTTCAGCTCGCACTGTACACATTTGCTATGTGAGGCATTATCTCATAAGGGAAATACTGGACAATCAAATTAATGACTTCCCAGGCTTCAGGATGCCTTTTTACACTCTATAAATGTGGAAATTTACATTGGAAACGTTTGGTTTAGCTGTTAATGAAGTTTCGTTTTTTTTGTGCTGAAAATTCATTGTCTGCTGGCGCTGTACACTTTTTCTAAGTGTTGCAATATCTCATGAAGGAAATACTGGACAATCAAATTAATGACTTTCCAGGCTTCAGGATGCCTTTCTACACTATATAAAGGTGGAAATTTACATTGGAAACGTTTGGTTTAGCTGTTATAAAAGTTTGGTTTTTTAGTGCTGTAAATGCATTTTCAGCTCGCGCTGTACACATTTGCTATGAGAGGCATTATCTCATAAGGGAAATATTGGACAATCAAATTAATGACTGCCCAGGCTTCAGGATGTCTTTTTACACTATATAAAGGTGGAAATTTACATTGGAAACGTTTAGTTTAGCTGTTAATGAAGTTTCGTTTTTTTAGTGCTGAAAATTCATTGTCTGCTGGCGCTGTACACTTTTTCTAAGTGTTGCAATATCTCATGAAGGAAATACTGGACAATCAAATTAATGACTTTCCAGGCTTCAGGATGCCTTTCTACACTATATAAAGGTGGAAATGTACATTGGAAACGTTTGGTTTAGCTGTTATAAAAGTTTGTTTTTTTAGTGCTGTAAATGCATTTTCAGCTCGCGCTGTACACATTTGCTATGAGAGGCATTATCTCATAAGGGAAATATTGGACAATCAAATTAATGACTGCCCAGGCTCCAGGATGTCTTTTTACACTATATAAAGGTGGAAATTTACATTGGAAACGTTTGGTTTAGTTGTTATAAAAGTTTGGTTTTTTTCGTGCTGAAAATGCATTTTCAGCTCGCACTGTACACATTTGCTATGTGAGGCATTATCTCATAAGGGAAATACTGGACAATCAAATTAATGACTGCCCAGGCTTCAGGATGTCTTTTTACACTATATAAAGGTGGAAATTTACATTGGAAACGTTTGGTTTAGCTGTTATAAAAGTTTGGTTTTTTAGTGCTGAAAATGCATTTTCAGCTCGCACTGTACACATTTGCTATGTGAGGCATTATCTCATAAGGGAAATACTGGACAATCAAATTAATGACTTCCCAGGCTTCAGGATGCCTTTTTACACTCTATAAATGTGGAAATTTACATTGGAAACGTTTGGTTTAGCTGTTAATGAAGTTTCGTTTTTTTAGTGCTGAAAATTCATTGTCTGCTGGCGCTGTACACTTTTTCTAAGTGTTGCAATATCTCATGAAGGAAATACTGGACAATCAAATTAATGACTTTCCAGGCTTCAGGATGCCTTTCTACACTATATAAAGGTGGAAATTTACATTGGAAACGTTTGGTTTAGCTGTTATAAAAGTTTGTTTTTTTAGTGCTGTAAATGCATTTTCAGCTCGCGCTGTACACATTTGCTATGAGAGGCATTATCTCATAAGGGAAATATTGGACAATCAAATTAATGGCTGCCCAGGCTTCAGGATGTCTTTTTACACTATATAAAGGTGGAAATTTACATTGGAAACGTTTAGTTTAGCTGTTATAAAAGTTTGTTTTTTTAGTGCTGTAAATGCATTTTCAGCTCGCGCTGTACACATTTGCTATGTGAGGCATTATCTCATAAGGGAAATACTGGACAATCAAATTAATGACTGCCCAGGCTTCAGGATGTCTTTTTACACTATATAAAGGTGGAAATTTACATTGGAAACGTTTGGTTTAGCTGTTATAAAAGTTTGGTTTTTTAGTGCTGTAAATGCATTTTCAGCTCGCGCTGTACACATTTGCTATGAGAGGCATTATCTCATAAGGGAAATATTGGACAATCAAATTAATGGCTGCCCAGGCTTCAGGATGTCTTTTTACACTATATAAAGGTGGAAATTTACATTGGAAACGTTTAGTTTAGCTGTTAATGAAGTTTCGGTTTTTTAGTGCTGAAAATTCATTGTCTCCTGGCGCTGTACACTTTTTCTAAGTGTTGCAATATCTTATGAAGGAAATACTGGACAATCAAATTAATGACTTTCCAGGCTTCAGGATGCCTTTCTACACTATATAAAGGTGGAAATTTACATTGGAAACGTTTGGTTTAGCTGTTATAAAAGTTTGGTTTTTTAGTGCTGTAAATGCATTTTCAGCTCGCGCTGTACACATTTGCTATGAGAGGCATTATCTCATAAGGGAAATATTGGACAATCAAATTAATGACTGCCCAGGCTTCAGGATGTCTTTTTACACTATATAAAGGTGGAATTTACATTGGAAACGTTTGGTTTAGCTGTTATAAAAGTTTGGTTTTTTTAGTGCTGAAAATGCATTTTCAGCTCGCACTGTACACATTTGCTATGTGAGGCATTATCTCATAAGGGAAATACTGGACAATCAAATTAATGACTTCCCAGGCTCCAGGATGCCTTTTTACACTCTATAAATGTGGAAATTTACATTGGAAACGTTTGGTTTAGCTGTTAATGAAGTTTCGTTTTTTAGTGCTGAAAATTCATTGTCTGCTGGCGCTGTACACCTTTTCTAAGTGTTGCAATATCTCATGAAGGAAATACTGGACAATCAAATTAATGACTTTCCAGGCTTCAAGATGCCTTTCTACACTATATAAAGGTGGAAATTTACATTGGAAACGTTTGGTTTAGCTGTTATAAAAGTTTGGGTTTTTAGTCCCGTAAATGCATTTTCAGCTCGCGCTGTACACATTTGCTATGAGAGGCATTATCTCATAAGGGAAATATTGGACAATCAAATTAATGACTGCCCAGGCTTCAGGATGTCTTTTTACACTATATAAAGGTGGAAATTTACATTGGAAACGTTTAGTTTAGCTGTTATAAAAGTTTGTTTTTTTAGTGCTGTAAATGCATTTTCAGCTCGCGCTGTACACATTTGCTATGTGAGGCATTATCTCATAAGGGAAATACTGGACAATCAAATTAATGACTGCCCAGGCTTCAGGATGTCTTTTTACACTATATAAAGGTGGAAATTTACATTGGAAACGTTTGGTTTAGCTGTTATAAAAGTTTGGTTTTTTAGTGCTGAAAATGCATTTTCAGCTCGCACTGTACACATATGCTATGTGAGGCATTATCTCATAAGGGAAATACTGGACAATCAAATTAATGACTTCCCAGGCTTCAGGATGCCTTTTTACACTCTATAAATGTGGAAATTTACATTGGAAACGTTTGGTTTAGCTGTTAATGAAGTTTCGTTTTTTTAGTGCTGAAAATTCATTGTCTGCTGGCGCTGTACACTTTTTCTAAGTGTTGCAATATCTCATGAAGGAAATACTGGACAATCAAATTAATGACTTTCCAGGCTTCAGGATGCCTTTCTACACTATATAAAGGTGGAAATTTACATTGGAAACGTTTGGTTTAGCTGTTATAAAAGTTTGGTTTTTTAGTGCTGTAAATGCATTTTCAGCTCGCGCTGTACACATTTGCTATGAGAGGCATTATCTCATAAGGGAAATATTGGACAATCAAATTAGTGACTGCCCAGGCTTCAGGATGTCTTTTTACACTATATAAAGATGGAAATTTACATTGGAAACGTTTAGTTTAGCTGTTAATGAAGTTTCGTTTTTTTAGTGCTGAAAATTCATTGTCTGCTGGCGCTGTACACTTTTTCTAAGTGTTGCAATATCTCATGAAGGAAATACTGGACAATCAAATTAATGACTTTCCAGGCTTCAGGATGCCTTTCTACACTATATAAAGGTAGAAATTTACATTGGAAACGTTTGGTTTAGCTGTTATAAAAGTTTGGTTTTTTAGTGCTGTAAATGCATTTTCAGCTCGCGTTGTACACATTTGCTATGAGAGGCATTATCTCATAAGGGAAATTTTGGACAATCAAATTAATGACTGCCCAGGCTTCAGGATGTCTTTTTACACTATATAAAGGTGGAAATTTACATTGGAAACGTTTGGTTTCGCTGTTATAAAAGTTTGGTTTTTTAGTGCTGAAAATGCATTTTCAGCTCGCACTGTACACATTTGCTATGTGAGGCATTATCTCATAAGGGAAATACTGGACAATCAAATTAATGACTTCCCAGGCTTCGGGATGCCTTTTTATACTCTATAAATGTGGAAATTTACATTGGAAACGTTTGGTTTAGCTGTTAATGAAGTTTCGTTTTTTTAGTGCTGAAAATGCATTTTCAGCTCGCACTGTACACATTTGCTATGTGAGGCATTATCTCATAAGGGAAATACTGGACAATCAAATTAATGACTTCCCAGGCTTCAGGATGCATTTTTACACTATATAAAGGTGGAAATTTACATTGGAAAGTTTGGTTTAGCTGTTATAAAAGTTTGGTTTTTTAGTGCTGTAAATGCATTTTCAGCTCGCGCTGTATACATTTGCCTATGAGAGGCATTATCTCATAAAGGAAATATTGGACAATCGAATTAATGACTGCCCAGGCTTCAGGATGTCTTTTTACACTATATAAAGGTGGAAATTTACATTGGAAACGTTTGGTTTAGCTGTTATAAAAGTTTGGTTTTTTAGTGCTGAAAATGCATTTTCAGCTCGCACTGTACACATTTGCTATGTGAGGCATTATCTCATAAGGGAAATACTGGACAATCAAATTAATGACTTCCCAGGCTTCAGGATGCCTTTTTACACTCTATAAATGTGGAAATTTACATTGGAAACGTTTGGTTTAGCTGTTAATGAAGTTTCGTTTTTTTAGTGCTGAAAATTCATTGTCTGCTGGCGCTGTACACTTTTTCTAAGTGTTGCAATATCTCATGAAGGAAATACTGGACAATCAAATTAATGACTTCCCAGGCTTCAGGGTGCCTTTCTACACTATATAAAGGTGGAAATTTACATTGGAAACGTTTGGTTTAGCTGTTATAAAAGTTTGGTTTTTTTAGTGCTGTAAATGCATTTTCAGCTCGCGCTGTACACATTTGCTATGAGAGGCATTATCTCATAAGGGAAATATTGGACAATCAAATTAATGACTGCCCAGGCTTCAGGATGTCTTTTTACACTATATAAAGGTGGAAATTTACATTGGAAACGTTTGGTTTAGCTGTTATAAAAGTTTGGTTTTTTAGTGCTGTAAATGCATTTTCAGCTCGCGCTTGTACACATTTGCTATGTGAGGCATTATCTCATAAGGGAAATACTGGACAATCAAATTAATGACTTCCCAGGCTTCAGGATGCCTTTTTACACTCTATAAATGTGGAAATTTACATTGGAAACGTTTGGTTTAGCTGTTAATGAAGTTTCGTTTTTTTAGTGCTGAAAATTCATTGACTGCTGGCGCTGTACACTTTTTCTAAGTTTTGCAATATCTCATGTAGGAAATACTGGACAATCAAATTAATGACTTTCCAGGCTTCAGGATGCCTTTCTACACTATATAAAGGTGGAAATTTACATTGGAAACGTTTGGTTTAGCTGTTATAAAAGTTTGTTTTTTTAGTGCTGTAAATGCATTTTCAGCTCGCGCTGTACACATTTGCTATGTGAGGCATTATCTCATAAGGGAAATACTGGACAATCAAATTAATGACTGCCCAGGCTTCAGGATGTCTTTTTACACTATATAAAGGTGGAAATTTACATTGGAAACGTTTGGTTTAGCTGTTATAAAAGTTTGGTTTTTTTAGTGCTGAAAATTCATTGTCTGCTGGCGCTGTACACTTTTTCTAAGTGTTGCAATATCTCATGAAGGAAATACTGGACAATCAAATTAATGACTTTCCAGGCTCCAGGATGCCTTTCTACACTATATAAAGGTGGAAATTTACATTGGAAACGTTTGGTTTAGCTGTTATAAAAGTTTGGTTTTTTAGTGCTGTAAATGCATTTTCAGCTCGCGCTGTACACATTTGCTATGAGAGGCATTATCTCATAAGGGAAATATTGGACAATCAAATTAATGACTGCCCAGGCTTCAGGATGTCTTTTTACACTATATAAAGGTGGAAATTTACATTGGAAACGTTTAGTTTAGCTGTTAATGAAGTTTCGTTTTTTTAGTGCTGAAAATTCATTGTCTACTGGCGCTGTACACTTTTTCTAAGTGTTGCAATATCTCATGAAGGAAATACTGGACAATCAAATTAATGACTTTCCAGGCTTCAGGATGCCTTTCTACACTATATAAAGGTGGAAATTTACATTGGAAACGTTTGGTTTAGCTGTTATAAAAGTTTGGTTTTTTAGTGCTGTAAATGCATTTTCAGCTCGCGCTGTACACATTTGCTATGAGAGGCATTATCTCATAAGGGAAATATTGGACAATCAAATTAATGACTGCCCAGGCTTCAGGATGTCTTTTTACACTATATAAAGGTGGAAATTTACATTGGAAACGTTTGGTTTAGCTGTTATAAAAGTTTGGTTTTTTAGTGCTGAAAATGCATTTTCAGCTTGCACTGTACACATTTGCTATGTGAGGCATTATCTCATAAGGGAAATACTGGACAATCAAATTAATGACTTCCCAGGCTTCAGGATGCATTTTTACACTCTATAAATGTGGAAATTTACATTGGAAACGTTTGGTTTAGCTGTTAATGAAGTTTCGTTTTTTTAGTGCTGAAAATTCATTGTCTGCTGGCGCTGTACACCTTTTCTAAGTGTTGCAATATCTCATGAAGGAAATACTGGACAATCAAATTAATGACTTTCCAGGCTTCAGGATGCCTTTCTACACTATATAAAGGTGGAAATTTACATTGGAAACGTTTGGTTTAGCTGTTATAAAAGTTTGGGTTTTTAGTGCTGTAAATGCATTTTCAGCTCGCGCTGTACACATTTGCTATGAGAGGCATTATCTCATAAGGGAAATATTGGACAATCAAATTAATGACTGCCCAGGCTTCAGGATGTCTTTTTACACTATATAAAGGTGGAAATTTACATTGGAAACGTTTAGTTTAGCTGTTATAAAAGTTTGTTTTTTTAGTGCTGTAAATGCATTTTCAGCTCGCGCTGTACACATTTGCTATGAGAGGCATTATCTCATAAGGGAAATATTGGACAATCAAATTAATGACTGCCCAGGCTTCAGGATGTCTTTTTACACTATATAAAGGTGGAAATTTACATTGGAAACGTTTAGTTTAGCTGTTATAAAAGTTTGTTTTTTTAGTGCTGAAAATGCATTTTCAGCTCGCACTGTACACATTTGCTATGTGAGGCATTATCTCATAAGGGAAATACTGGACAATCAAATTAATGACTTCCCAGGCTTCAGGATGCCTTTTTACACTCTATAAATGTGGAAATTTACATTGGAAACGTTTGGTTTAGCTGTTAATGAAGTTTCGTTTTTTTAGTGCTGAAAATTCATTGTCTGCTGGCGCTGTACACTTTTTCTAAGTGTTGCAATATCTCATGAAGGAAATACTGGACAATAAAATTAATGACTTTCCAGGCTTCAGGATGCCTTTCTACACTATATAAAGGTGGAAATTTACATTGGAAACGTTTGGTTTAGCTGTTATAAAAGTTTGGTTTTTTAGTGCTGTAAATGCATTTTCAGCTCGCGCTGTACACATTTGCTATGAGAGGCATTATCTCATAAGGGAAATATTGGACAATCAAATTAATGACTGCCCAGGCTTCAGGATGTCTTTTTACACTATATAAAGGTGGAAATTTACATTGGAAACGTTTAGTTTAGCTGTTATAAAAGTTTGTTTTTTTAGTGCTGTAAATGCATTTTCAGCTCGCGCTGTACACATTTGCTATGTGAGGCATTATCTCATAAGGGAAATACTGGACAATCAAATTAATGACTGCCCAGGCTTCAGGATGTCTTTTTACACTATATAAAGGTGGAAATTTACATTGGAAACGTTTGGTTTAGCTGTTATAAAAGTTTGGTTTTTTAGTGCTGAAAATGCATTTTCAGCTCGCACTGTACACATTTGCTATGTGAGGCATTATCTCATAAGGGAAATACTGGACAATCAAATTAATGACTTCCCAGGCTTCAGGATGCCTTTTTTACACTCTATAAATGTGGAAATTTACATTGGAAACGTTTGGTTTAGCTGTTAATGAAGTTTCGTTTTTTTAGTGCTGAAAATTCATTGTCTGCTGGCGCTGTACACTTTTTCTAAGTGTTGCAATATCTCATGAAGGAAATACTGGACAATCAAATTAATGACTTTCCAGGCTTCAGGATGCCTTTCTACACTATATAAAGGTGGAAATTTACATTGGAAACGTTTGGTTTAGCTGTTATAAAAGTTTGGTTTTTTAGTGCTGTAAATGCATTTTCAGCTCGCGCTGTACACATTTGCTATGAGAGGCATTATCTCATAAGGGAAATATTGGACAATCAAATTAATGACTGCCCAGGCTTCAGGATGTCTTTTTACACTATATAAAGGTGGAAATTTACATTGGAAACGTTTAGTTTAGCTGTTATAAAAGTTTGTTTTTTTAGTGCTGAAAATGCATTTTCAGCTCGCACTGTACACATTTGCTATGTGAGGCATTATTTCAGAAGGGAAATACTGGACAATCAAATTAATGACTTCCCAGGCTTCAGGATGCCTTTTTACACTCTATAAATGTGGAAATTTACATTGGAAACGTTTGGTTTAGCTGTTAATGAAGTTTCGTTTTTTTAGTGCTGAAAATTCATTGTCTGCTGGCGCTGTACACTTTTTCTAAGTGTTGCAATATCTCATGAAGGAAATACTGGACAATCAAATTAATGACTTTCCAGGCTTCAGGATGCCTTTCTACACTATATAAAGGTGGAAATTTACATTGGAAACGTTTGGTTTAGCTGTTATAAAAGTTTGGTTTTTTAGTGCTGTAAATGCATTTTCAGCTCGCGCTGTACACATTTGCTATGAGAGGCATTATCTCATAAGGGAAATATTGGACAATCAAATTAATGACTGCCCAGGCTTCAGAATGTCTTTTTACACTATATAAATGTGGAAATTTACATTGGAAACGTTTAGTTTAGCTGTTAATGAAGTTTCGTTTTTTTAGTGCTGAAAATGCATTTTCAGCTCGCACTGTACACATTTGCTATGTGAGGCATTATTTCAGAAGGGAAATACTGGACAATCAAATTAATGACTTCCCAGGCTTCAGGATGCCTTTTTACACTCTATAAATGTGGAAATTTACATTGGAAACGTTTGGTTTAGCTGTTAATGAAGTTTCGTTTTTTTAGTGCTGAAAATTCATTGTCTGCTGGCGCTGTACACTTTTTCTAAGTGTTGCAATATCTCATGAAGGAAATACTGGACAATCAAATTAATGACTTTCCAGGCTTCAGGATGCCTTTCTACACTATATAAAGGTGGAAATTTACATTGGAAACGTTTGGTTTAGCTGTTATAAAAGTTTGGTTTTTTAGTGCTGTAAATGCATTTTCAGCTCGCGCTGTACACATTTGCTATGAGAGGCATTATCTCATAAGGGAAATATTGGACAATCAAATTAATGACTGCCCAGGCTTCAGAATGTCTTTTTACACTATATAAATGTGGAAATTTACATTGGAAACGTTTAGTTTAGCTGTTAATGAAGTTTCGTTTTTTTAGTGCTGAAAATTCATTGTCTGCTGGCGCTGTACACTTTTTCTAAGTGTTGCAATATCTCATGAAGGAAATACTGGACAATCAAATTAATGACTTTCCAGGCTTCAGGATGCCTTTCTACACTATATAAAGGTAGAAATTTACATTGGAAACGTTTGGTTTAGCTGTTATAAAAGTTTGGTTTTTTAGTGCTGTAAATGCATTTTCAGCTCGCGCTGTACACATTTGCTATGAGAGGCATTATCTCATAAGGGAAATATTGGACAATCAAATTAATGACTGCGCAGGCTTCAGGATGTCTTTTTACACTATATAAAGGTGGAAATTTACATTGGAAACGTTTGGTTTAGCTGTTATAAAAGTTTGTTTTTTTAGTGCTGTAAATGCATTTTCAGCTCGCGCTGTACACATTTGCTATGAGAGGCATTATCTCATAAGGGAAATATTGGACAATCAAATTAATGGCTGCCCGGGCTTCAGGATGTCTTTTTACACTATATAAAGGTGGAAATTTACATTGGAAACGTTTAGTTTAGCTGTTAATGAAGTTTCGTTTTTTTAGTGCTGAAAATTCATTGTCTGCTGGCGCTGTACACTTTTTCTAAATGTTGCAATATCTCATGAAGGAAATACTGGACAATCAAATTAATGACTTTCCAGGCTTCAGGATGCCTTTCTACACTATATAAAGGTGGAAATTTACATTGGAAACGTTTGGTTTAGCTGTTATAAAAGTTTGGTTTTTTTAGTGCTGTAAATGCATTTTCAGCTCGCGCTGTACACATTTGCTATGAGAGGCATTATCTCATAAGGGAAATATTGGACAATCAAATTAATGACTGCCCAGGCTTCAGGATGTCTTTTTACACTATATAAAGGTGGAAATTTACATTGGAAACGTTTGGTTTAGGTGTTATATAAGTTTGGTTTTTTAGTGCTGAAAATGCATTTTCAGCTCGCACTGTACACATTTGCTATGTGAGGCATTATCTCATAAGGGAAATACTGGACAATCAAATTAATGACTTCCCAGGCTTCAGGATGCCTTTTTACACTCTATAAATGTGGAAATTTACATTGGAAACGTTTGGTTTAGCTGTTAATGAAGTTTCGTTTTTTTAGTGCTGAAAATTCATTGTCTGCTGGCGCTGTACACTTTTTCTAAGTGTTGCAATATCTCATGAAGGAAATACTGGACAATCAAATTAATGACTTTCCAGGCTTCAGGATGCCTTTCTACACTATATAAAGGTGGAAATTTACATTGGAAACGTTTGGTTTAGCTGTTATAAAAGTTTGGTTTTTTAGTGCTGTAAATGCATTTTCAGCTCGCGCTGTACACATTTGCTATGAGAGGCATTATCTCATAAGGGAAATATTGGACAATCAAATTAATGACTGCCCAGGCTTCAGGATGTCTTTTTACACTATATAAAGGTGGAAATTTACATTGGAAACGTTTGGTTTAGCTGTTATAAAAGTTTGTTTTTTTAGTGCTGTAAATGCATTTTCAGCTCGCACTGTACACATTTGCTATGAGAGGCATTATCTCATAAGGGAAATATTGGACAATCAAATTAATGACTGCCCAGGCTTCAGGATGTCTTTTTACACTATATAAAGGTGGAAATTTACATTGGAAACGTTTACTTTAGCTGTTAATGAAGTTTCGTTTATTTAGTGCTGAAAATTCATTGTCTGCTGGCGCTGTACACTTTTTCTAAGTGTTGCAATATCTCATGAAGGAAATACTGGACAATCAAATTAATGACTTTCCAGGCTTCAGGATGCCTTTCTACACTATATAAAGGTGGAAATTTACATTGGAAACGTTTGGTTTAGCTGTTATAAAAGTTTGTTTTTTTAGTGCTGTAAATGCATTTTCAGCTCGCACTGTACACATTTGCTGTGAGGCATTATCTCATAAGGGAAATACTGGACAATCAAATTAATGACTTCCCAGGCTTCAGGATGCCTTTTTACACTCTATAAATGTGGAAATTTACATTGGAAACGTTTGGTTTAGCTGTTAATGAAGTTTCGTTTTTTTAGTGCTGAAAATTCATTGTCTGCTGGCGCTGTACACTTTTGCTAAGTGTTGCAATATCTCATGAAGGAAATACTGGACAATCAAATTAATGACTTTCCAGGCTTCAGGATGCCTTTCTACACTATATAAAGGTGGAAATTTACATTGGAAACGTTTGGTTTAGCTGTTATAAAAGTTTGTTTTTTTAGTGCTGTAAATGCATTTTCAGCTCGCGCTGTACACATTTGCTATGAGAGGCATTATCTCATAAGGGAAATATTGGACAATCAAATTAATGACTGCCCAGGCTTCAGGATGTCTTTTTACACTATATAAAGGTGGAAATTTACATTGGAAACGTTTGGTTTAGCTGTTATAAAAGTTTGTTTTTTTAGTGCTGTAAATGCATTTTCAGCTCGCACTGTACACATTTGCTATGAGAGGCATTATCTCATAAGGGAAATATTGGACAATCAAATTAATGACTGCCCAGGCTTCAGGATGTCTTTTTACACTATATAAAGGTGGAAATTTACATTGGAAACGTTTGGTTTAGCTGTTATAAAAGTTTGTTTTTTTAGTGCTGTAAATGCATTTTCAGCTCGCACTGTACACATTTGCTATGAGAGGCATTATCTCATAAGGGAAATATTGGACAATCAAATTAATGACTGCCCAGGCTTCAGGATGTCTTTTTACACTATATAAAGGTGGAAATTTACATTTGAAACGTTTGGTTTAGCTGTTATAAAAGTTTGTTTTTTTAGTGCTGAAAATGCATTTTCAGCTCGCGCTGTACACATTTGCTATGAGAGGCATTATCTCATAAGGGAAATATTGGACAATCAAATTAATGACTGCCCAGGCTTCAGGATGCCTTTTTACACTCTATAAATGTGGAAATTTACATTGGAAACGTTTGGTTTAGCTGTTAATGAAGTTTCGTTTTTTTAGTGCTGAAAATTCATTGTCTGCTGGCGCTGTACACTTTTTCTAAGTGTTGCAATATCTCATGAAGGAAATACTGGACAATCAAATTAATGACTTTCCAGGCTTCAGGATGCCTTTCTACACTATATAAAGGTGGAAATTTACATTGGAAACGTTTGGTTTAGCTGTTATAAAAGTTTGGTTTTTTTGTGCTGTAAATGCATTTTCAGCTCGCGCTGTACACATTTGCTATGAGAGGCATTATCTCATAAGGGAAATATTGGACAATCAAATTAATGACTGCCCAGGCTTCAGGATGTCTTTTTACACTATATAAAGGTGGAAATTTACATTGGAAACGTTTAGTTTAGCTGTTATAAAAGTTTGTTTTTTTAGTGCTGTAAATGCATTTTCAGCTCGCGCTGTACACATTTGCTATGTGAGGCATTATCTCATAAGGGAAATACTGGACAATCAAATTAATGACTGCCCAGGCTTCAGGATGTCTTTTTACACTATATAAAGGTGGAAATTTACATTGGAAACGTTTGGTTTAGCTGTTATAAAAGTTTGGTTTTTTAGTGCTGAAAATGCATTTTCAGCTCGCACTGTACACATTTGCTATGTGAGGCATTATCTCATAAGGGAAATACTGGACAATCAAATTAATGACTTCCCAGGCTTCAGGATGCCTTTTTTACACTCGATAAATGTGGAAATTTACATTGGAAACGTTTGGTTTAGCTGTTAATGAAGTTTCGTTTTTTTAGTGCTGAAAATTCATTGTCTGCTGGCGCTGTACACTTTTTCTAAGTGTTGCAATATCTCATGAAGGAAATACTGGACAATCAAATTAATGACTTTCCAGGCTTCAGGATGCCTTTCTACACTATATAAAGGTGGAAATTTACATTGGAAACGTTTGGTTTAGCTGTTATAAAAGTTTGGTTTTTTAGTGCTGTAAATGCATTTTCAGCTCGCGCTGTACACATTTGCTATGAGAGGCATTATCTCATAAGGGAAATATTGGACAATCAAATTAATGACTGCCCAGGCTTCAGGATGTCTTTTTACACTATATAAAGGTGGAAATTTACATTGGAAACGTTTAGTTTAGCTGTTATAAAAGTTTGTTTTTTTAGTGCTGTAAATGCATTTTCAGCTCGCGCTGTACACATTTGCTATGAGAGGCATTATCTCATAAGGGAAATATTGGACAATCAAATTAATGACTGCCCAGGCTTCAGGATGTCTTTTTACACTATATAAAGGTGGAAATTTACATTGGAAACGTTTAGTTTAGCTGTTATAAAAGTTTGTTTTTTTAGTGCTGAAAATGCATTTTCAGCTCGCACTGTACACATTTGCTATGTGAGGCATTATCTCAGAAGGGAAATACTGGACAATCAAATTAATGACTTCCCAGGCTTCAGGATGCCTTTTTACACTCTATAAATGTGGAAATTTACATTGGAAACGTTTGGTTTAGCTGTTAATGAAGTTTCGTTTTTTTAGTGCTGAAAATTCATTGTCTGCTGGCGCTGTACACTTTTTCTAAGTGTTGCAATATCTCATGAAGGAAATACTGGACAATCAAATTAATGACTTTCCAGGCTTCAGGATGCCTTTCTACACTATATAAAGGTGGAAATTTACATTGGAAACGTTTGGTTTAGCTGTTATAAAAGTTTGGTTTTTTAGTGCTGTAAATGCATTTTCAGCTCGCGCTGTACACATTTGCTATGAGAGGCATTATCTCATAAGGGAAATATTGGACAATCAAATTAATGACTGCCCAGGCTTCAGAATGTCTTTTTACACTATATAAAGGTGGAAATTTACATTGGAAACGTTTAGTTTAGCTGTTAATGAAGTTTCGTTTTTTTAGTGCTGAAAATTCATTGTCTGCTGGCGCTGTACACTTTTTCTAAGTGTTGCAATATCTCATGAAGGAAATACTGGACAATCAAATTAATGACTTTCCAGGCTTCAGGATGCCTTTCTACACTATATAAAGGTAGAAATTTACATTGGAAACGTTTGGTTTAGCTGTTATAAAAGTTTGGTTTTTTAGTGCTGTAAATGCATTTTCAGCTCGCGCTGTACACATTTGCTATGAGAGGCATTATCTCATAAGGGAAATATTGGACAATCAAATTAATGACTGCGCAGGCTTCAGGATGTCTTTTTACACTATATAAAGGTGGAAATTTACATTGGAAACGTTTGGTTTAGCTGTTATAAAAGTTTGTTTTTTTAGTGCTGTAAATGCATTTTCAGCTCGCGCTGTACACATTTGCTATGAGAGGCATTATCTCATAAGGGAAATATTGGACAATCAAATTAATGGCTGCCCGGGCTTCAGGATGTCTTTTTACACTATATAAAGGTGGAAATTTACATTGGAAACGTTTAGTTTAGCTGTTAATGAAGTTTCGTTTTTTTAGTGCTGAAAATTCATTGTCTGCTGGCGCTGTACACTTTTTCTAAATGTTGCAATATCTCATGAAGGAAATACTGGACAATCAAATTAATGACTTTCCAGGCTTCAGGATGCCTTTCTACACTATATAAAGGTGGAAATTTACATTGGAAACGTTTGGTTTAGCTGTTATAAAAGTTTGGTTTTTTTAGTGCTGTAAATGCATTTTCAGCTCGCGCTGTACACATTTGCTATGAGAGGCATTATCTCATAAGGGAAATATTGGACAATCAAATTAATGACTGCCCAGGCTTCAGGATGTCTTTTTACACTATATAAAGGTGGAAATTTACATTGGAAACGTTTGGTTTAGGTGTTATATAAGTTTGGTTTTTTAGTGCTGAAAATGCATTTTCAGCTCGCACTGTACACATTTGCTATGTGAGGCATTATCTCATAAGGGAAATACTGGACAATCAAATTAATGACTTCCCAGGCTTCAGGATGCCTTTTTACACTCTATAAATGTGGAAATTTACATTGGAAACGTTTGGTTTAGCTGTTAATGAAGTTTCGTTTTTTTAGTGCTGAAAATTCATTGTCTGCTGGCGCTGTACACTTTTTCTAAGTGTTGCAATATCTCATGAAGGAAATACTGGACAATCAAATTAATGACTTTCCAGGCTTCAGGATGCCTTTCTACACTATATAAAGGTGGAAATTTACATTGGAAACGTTTGGTTTAGCTGTTATAAAAGTTTGGTTTTTTAGTGCTGTAAATGCATTTTCAGCTCGCGCTGTACACATTTGCTATGAGAGGCATTATCTCATAAGGGAAATATTGGACAATCAAATTAATGACTGCCCAGGCTTCAGGATGTCTTTTTACACTATATAAAGGTGGAAATTTACATTGGAAACGTTTGGTTTAGCTGTTATAAAAGTTTGTTTTTTTAGTGCTGTAAATGCATTTTCAGCTCGCACTGTACACATTTGCTATGAGAGGCATTATCTCATAAGGGAAATATTGGACAATCAAATTAATGACTGCCCAGGCTTCAGGATGTCTTTTTACACTATATAAAGGTGGAAATTTACATTGGAAACGTTTACTTTAGCTGTTAATGAAGTTTCGTTTATTTAGTGCTGAAAATTCATTGTCTGCTGGCGCTGTACACTTTTTCTAAGTGTTGCAATATCTCATGAAGGAAATACTGGACAATCAAATTAATGACTTTCCAGGCTTCAGGATGCCTTTCTACACTATATAAAGGTGGAAATTTACATTGGAAACGTTTGGTTTAGCTGTTATAAAAGTTTGTTTTTTTAGTGCTGTAAATGCATTTTCAGCTCGCACTGTACACATTTGCTGTGAGGCATTATCTCATAAGGGAAATACTGGACAATCAAATTAATGACTTCCCAGGCTTCAGGATGCCTTTTTACACTCTATAAATGTGGAAATTTACATTGGAAACGTTTGGTTTAGCTGTTAATGAAGTTTCGTTTTTTTAGTGCTGAAAATTCATTGTCTGCTGGCGCTGTACACTTTTTCTAAGTGTTGCAATATCTCATGAAGGAAATACTGGACAATCAAATTAATGACTTTCCAGGCTTCAGGATGCCTTTCTACACTATATAAAGGTGGAAATTTACATTGGAAACGTTTGGTTTAGCTGTTATAAAAGTTTGGTTTTTTAGTGCTGTAAATGCATTTTCAGCTCGCGCTGTACACATTTGCTATGAGAGGCATTATCTCATAAGGGAAATATTGGACAATCAAATTAATGACTGCCCAGGCTTCAGGATGTCTTTTTACACTATATAAAGGTGGAAATTTACATTGGAAACGTTTGGTTTAGCTGTTATAAAAGTTTGTTTTTTTAGTGCTGTAAATGCATTTTCAGCTCGCACTGTACACATTTGCTATGAGAGGCATTATCTCATAAGGGAAATATTGGACAATCAAATTAATGACTGCCCAGGCTTCAGGATGTCTTTTTACACTATATAAAGGTGGAAATTTACATTGGAAACGTTTGGTTTAGCTGTTATAAAAGTTTGTTTTTTTAGTGCTGTAAATGCATTTTCAGCTCGCACTGTACACATTTGCTATGAGAGGCATTATCTCATAAGGGAAATATTGGACAATCAAATTAATGACTGCCCAGGCTTCAGGATGTCTTTTTACACTATATAAAGGTGGAAATTTACATTTGAAACGTTTGGTTTAGCTGTTATAAAAGTTTGTTTTTTTAGTGCTGAAAATGCATTTTCAGCTCGCGCTGTACACATTTGCTATGAGAGGCATTATCTCATAAGGGAAATATTGGACAATCAAATTAATGACTGCCCAGGCTTCAGGATGTCTTTTTACACTATATAAAGGTGGAAATTTACATTGGAAACGTTTGGTTTAGCTGTTATAAAAGTTTGGTTTTTTAGTGCTGTAAATGCATTTTCAGCTCGCGCTGTACACATTTGCTATGAGAGGCATTATCTCATAAGGGAAATATTGGACAATCAAATTAATGACTGCCCAGGTTTCAGGATGTCTTTTTACACTATATAAAGGTGGAAATTTACATTGGAAACGTTTGGTTTAGGTGTTATATAAGTTTGGTTTTTTAGTGCTGAAAATGCATTTTCAGCTCGCACTGTACACATTTGCTATGTGAGGCATTATCTCATAAGGGAAATACTGGACAATCAAATTAATGACTTCCCAGGCTTCAGGATGCCTTTTTACACTCTATAAATGTGGAAATTTACATTGGAAACGTTTGGTTTAGCTGTTAATGAAGTTTCGTTTTTTTAGTGCTGAAAATTCATTGTCTGCTGGCGCTGTACACTTTTTCTAAGTTTTGCAATATCTCATGTAGGAAATACTGGACAATCAAATTAATGACTTTCCAGGCTTCAGGATGCCTTTCTACACTATATAAAGGTGGAAATTTACATTGGAAACGTTTGGTTTAGCTGTTATAAAAGTTTGTTTTTTTAGTGCTGTAAATGCATTTTCAGCTCGCGCTGTACACATTTGCTATGTGAGGCATTATCTCATAAGGGAAATACTGGACAATCAAATTAATGACTGCCCAGGCTTCAGGATGTCTTTTTACACTATATAAAGGTGGAAATTTACACTGGAAACGTTTGGTTTAGCTGTTATAAAAGTTTGGTTTTTTTAGTGCTGAAAATTCATTGTCTGCTGGCGCTGTACACTTTTTCTAAGTGTTGCAATATCTCATGAAGGAAATACTGGACAATCAAATTAATGACTTTCCAGTCTCCAGGATGCCTTTCTACACTATATAAAGGTGGAAATTTACATTGGAAACGTTTGGTTTAGCTGTTATAAAAGTTTGGTTTTTTTAGTGCTGAAAATTCATTGTCTGCTGGCGCTGTACACTTTTTCTAAGTGTTGCAATATCTCATGAAGGAAATACTGGACAATCAAATTAATGACTTTCCAGGCTCCAGGATGCCTTTCTACACTATATAAAGGTGGAAACTTACATTGGAAACGTTTGGTTTAGCTGTTATAAAAGTTTGTTTTTTTAGTGCTGTAAATGCATTTTCAGCTCGCGCTGTACACATTTGCTATGTGAGGCATTATCTCATAAGGGAAATATTGGACAATCAAATTAATGACTGCCCAGGCTTCAGGATGTCTTTTTACACTATATAAAGGTGGAAATTTACATTGGAAACGTTTGGTTTAGCTGTTATAAAAGTTTGGTTTTTTAGTGCTGAAAATGCATTTTCAGCTCGCACTGTACACATTTGCTATGTGAGGCATTATCTCATAAGGGAAATACTGGACAATCAAATTAATGACTTCCCAGGCTTCAGGATGCATTTTTACACTCTATAAATGTGGAAATTTACATTGGAAACGTTTAGTTTAGCTGTTAATGAAGTTTCGTTTTTTTAGTGCTGGAAATTCATTGTCTGCTGGCGCTGTACACTTTTTCTAAGTGTTGCAATATCTCATGAAGGAAATACTGGACAATCAAATTAAAGACTTTCCAGGCTTCAGGATGCCTTTTTACACTATATAAAGGTGGAAATTTACATTGGAAACGTTTGGTTTAGCTGTTATAAAAGTTTGGTTTTTTAGTGCTGTAAATGCATTTTCAGCTCGCGCTGTACACATTTGCTATGAGAGGCATTATCTCATAAGGGAAATATTGGACAATCAAATTAATGACTGCCCAGGCTTCAGGATGTCTTTTTACACTATATAAAGGTGGAAATTTACATTGGAAACATTTAGTTTAGCTGTTAATGAAGTTTCGTTTTTTTAGTGCTGAAAATTCATTGTCTGCTGGCGCTGTACACTTTTGCTAAGTGTTGCAATATCTCATGAAGGAAATACTGGACAATCAAATTAATGACTTTCCAGGCTTCAGGATGCCTTTCTACACTATATAAAGGTGGAAATTTACATTGGAAACGTTTGGTTTAGCTGTTATAAAAGTTTGTTTTTTTAGTGCTGTAAATGCATTTTCAGCTCGCGCTGTACACATTTGCTATGAGAGGCATTATCTCATAAGGGAAATATTGGACAATCAAATTAATGACTGCCCAGGCTTCAGGATGTCTTTTCACACTATATAAAGGTGGAAATTTACATTGGAAACGTTTGGTTTAGCTGTTATAAAAGTTTGGTTTTTTAGTGCTGTAAATGCATTTTCAGCTCGCGCTGTACACATTTGCTATGAGAGGCATTATCTCATAAGGGAAATATTGGACAATCAAATTAATGACTGCCCAGGCTTCAGGATGTCTTTTTACACTATATAAAGGTGGAAATTTACATTGGAAACGTTTAGTTTAGCTGTTATAAAAGTTTGTTTTTTTAGTGCTGTAAATGCATTTTCAGCTCGCGCTGTACACATTTGCTATGAGAGGCATTATCTCATAAGGGAAATATTGGACAATCAAATTAATGACTGCCCAGGCTTCAGGATGTCTTTTTACACTATATAAAGGTGGAAATTTACATTGGAAACGTTTAGTTTAGCTGTTATAAAAGTTTGTTTTTTTAGTGCTGAAAATGCATTTTCAGCTCGCACTGTACACATTTGCTATGTGAGGCATTATCTCATAAGGGAAATACTGGACAATCAAATTAATGACTTCCCAGGCTTCAGGATGCCTTTTTACACTCTATAAATGTGGAAATTTACATTGGAAACGTTTGGTTTAGCTGTTAATGAAGTTTCGTTTTTTTAGTGCTGAAAATTCATTGTCTGCTGGCGCTGTACACTTTTTCTAAGTGTTGCAATATCTCATGAAGGAAATACTGGACAATAAAATTAATGACTTTCCAGGCTTCAGGATGCCTTTCTACACTATATAAAGGTGGAAATTTACATTGGAAACGTTTGGTTTAGCTGTTATAAAAGTTTGGTTTTTTAGTGCTGTAAATGCATTTTCAGCTCGCGCTGTACACATTTGCTATGAGAGGCATTATCTCATAAGGGAAATATTGGACAATCAAATTAATGACTGCCCAGGCTTCAGGATGTCTTTTTACACTATATAAAGGTGGAAATTTACATTGGAAACGTTTAGTTTAGCTGTTATAAAAGTTTGTTTTTTTAGTGCTGTAAATGCATTTTCAGCTCGCGCTGTACACATTTGCTATGTGAGGCATTATCTCATAAGGGAAATACTGGACAATCAAATTAATGACTGCCCAGGCTTCAGGATGTCTTTTTACACTATATAAAGGTGGAAATTTACATTGGAAACGTTTGGTTTAGCTGTTATAAAAGTTTGGTTTTTTAGTGCTGAAAATGCATTTTCAGCTCGCACTGTACACATTTGCTATGTGAGGCATTATCTCATAAGGGAAATACTGGACAATCAAATTAATGACTTCCCAGGCTTCAGGATGCCTTTTTTACACTCGATAAATGTGGAAATTTACATTGGAAACGTTTGGTTTAGCTGTTAATGAAGTTTCGTTTTTTTAGTGCTGAAAATTCATTGTCTGCTGGCGCTGTACACTTTTTCTAAGTGTTGCAATATCTCATGAAGGAAATACTGGACAATCAAATTAATGACTTTCCAGGCTTCAGGATGCCTTTCTACACTATATAAAGGTGGAAATTTACATTGGAAACGTTTGGTTTAGCTGTTATAAAAGTTTGGTTTTTTAGTGCTGTAAATGCATTTTCAGCTCGCGCTGTACACATTTGCTATGAGAGGCATTATCTCATAAGGGAAATATTGGACAATCAAATTAATGACTGCCCAGGCTTCAGGATGTCTTTTTACACTATATAAAGGTGGAAATTTACATTGGAAACGTTTAGTTTAGCTGTTATAAAAGTTTGTTTTTTTAGTGCTGTAAATGCATTTTCAGCTCGCGCTGTACACATTTGCTATGAGAGGCATTATCTCATAAGGGAAATATTGGACAATCAAATTAATGACTGCCCAGGCTTCAGGATGTCTTTTTACACTATATAAAGGTGGAAATTTACATTGGAAACGTTTAGTTTAGCTGTTATAAAAGTTTGTTTTTTTAGTGCTGAAAATGCATTTTCAGCTCGCACTGTACACATTTGCTATGTGAGGCATTATCTCAGAAGGGAAATACTGGACAATCAAATTAATGACTTCCCAGGCTTCAGGATGCCTTTTTACACTCTATAAATGTGGAAATTTACATTGGAAACGTTTGGTTTAGCTGTTAATGAAGTTTCGTTTTTTTAGTGCTGAAAATTCATTGTCTGCTGGCGCTGTACACTTTTTCTAAGTGTTGCAATATCTCATGAAGGAAATACTGGACAATCAAATTAATGACTTTCCAGGCTTCAGGATGCCTTTCTACACTATATAAAGGTGGAAATTTACATTGGAAACGTTTGGTTTAGCTGTTATAAAAGTTTGGTTTTTTAGTGCTGTAAATGCATTTTCAGCTCGCGCTGTACACATTTGCTATGAGAGGCATTATCTCATAAGGGAAATATTGGACAATCAAATTAATGACTGCCCAGGCTTCAGAATGTCTTTTTACACTATATAAAGGTGGAAATTTACATTGGAAACGTTTAGTTTAGCTGTTAATGAAGTTTCGTTTTTTTAGTGCTGAAAATTCATTGTCTGCTGGCGCTGTACACTTTTTCTAAGTGTTGCAATATCTCATGAAGGAAATACTGGACAATCAAATTAATGACTTTCCAGGCTTCAGGATGCCTTTCTACACTATATAAAGGTAGAAATTTACATTGGAAACGTTTGGTTTAGCTGTTATAAAAGTTTGGTTTTTTAGTGCTGTAAATGCATTTTCAGCTCGCGCTGTACACATTTGCTATGAGAGGCATTATCTCATAAGGGAAATATTGGACAATCAAATTAATGACTGCGCAGGCTTCAGGATGTCTTTTTACACTATATAAAGGTGGAAATTTACATTGGAAACGTTTGGTTTAGCTGTTATAAAAGTTTGTTTTTTTAGTGCTTGTAAATGCATTTTCAGCTCGCGCTGTACACATTTGCTATGAGAGGCATTATCTCATAAGGGAAATATTGGACAATCAAATTAATGGCTGCCCGGGCTTCAGGATGTCTTTTTACACTATATAAAGGTGGAAATTTACATTGGAAACGTTTAGTTTAGCTGTTAATGAAGTTTCGTTTTTTTAGTGCTGAAAATTCATTGTCTGCTGGCGCTGTACACTTTTTCTAAATGTTGCAATATCTCATGAAGGAAATACTGGACAATCAAATTAATGACTTTCCAGGCTTCAGGATGCCTTTCTACACTATATAAAGGTGGAAATTTACATTGGAAACGTTTGGTTTAGCTGTTATAAAAGTTTGGTTTTTTTAGTGCTGTAAATGCATTTTCAGCTCGCGCTGTACACATTTGCTATGAGAGGCATTATCTCATAAGGGAAATATTGGACAATCAAATTAATGACTGCCCAGGCTTCAGGATGTCTTTTTACACTATATAAAGGTGGAAATTTACATTGGAAACGTTTGGTTTAGGTGTTATATAAGTTTGGTTTTTTAGTGCTGAAAATGCATTTTCAGCTCGCACTGTACACATTTGCTATGTGAGGCATTATCTCATAAGGGAAATACTGGACAATCAAATTAATGACTTCCCAGGCTTCAGGATGCCTTTTTACACTCTATAAATGTGGAAATTTACATTGGAAACGTTTGGTTTAGCTGTTAATGAAGTTTCGTTTTTTTAGTGCTGAAAATTCATTGTCTGCTGGCGCTGTACACTTTTTCTAAGTGTTGCAATATCTCATGAAGGAAATACTGGACAATCAAATTAATGACTTTCCAGGCTTCAGGATGCCTTTCTACACTATATAAAGGTGGAAATTTACATTGGAAACGTTTGGTTTAGCTGTTATAAAAGTTTGGTTTTTTAGTGCTGTAAATGAATTTTCAGCTCGCGCTGTACACATTTGCTATGAGAGGCATTATCTCATAAGGGAAATATTGGACAATCAAATTAATGACTGCCCAGGCTTCAGGATGTCTTTTTACACTATATAAAGGTGGAAATTTACATTGGAAACGTTTGGTTTAGCTGTTATAAAAGTTTGTTTTTTTAGTGCTGTAAATGCATTTTCAGCTCGCACTGTACACATTTGCTATGAGAGGCATTATCTCATAAGGGAAATATTGGACAATCAAATTAATGACTGCCCAGGCTTCAGGATGTCTTTTTACACTATATAAAGGTGGAAATTTACATTGGAAACGTTTACTTTAGCTGTTAATGAAGTTTCGTTTATTTAGTGCTGAAAATTCATTGTCTGCTGGCGCTGTACACTTTTTCTAAGTGTTGCAATATCTCATGAAGGAAATACTGGACAATCAAATTAATGACTTTCCAGGCTTCAGGATGCCTTTCTACACTATATAAAGGTGGAAATTTACATTGGAAACGTTTGGTTTAGGTGTTATATAAGTTTGGTTTTTTAGTGCTGAAAATGCATTTTCAGCTCGCACTGTACACATTTGCTATGTGAGGCATTATCTCATAAGGGAAATACTGGACAATCAAATTAATGACTTCCCAGGCTTCAGGATGCCTTTTTACACTCTATAAATGTGGAAATTTACATTGGAAACGTTTGGTTTAGCTGTTAATGAAGTTTCGTTTTTTTAGTGCTGAAAATTCATTGTCTGCTGGCGCTGTACACTTTTTCTAAGTGTTGCAATATCTCATGAAGGAAATACTGGACAATCAAATTAATGACTTTCCAGGCTTCAGGATGCCTTTCTACACTATATAAAGGTGGAAATTTACATTGGAAACGTTTGGTTTAGCTGTTATAAAAGTTTGGTTTTTTAGTGCTGTAAATGAATTTTCAGCTCGCGCTGTACACATTTGCTATGAGAGGCATTATCTCATAAGGGAAATATTGGACAATCAAATTAATGACTGCCCAGGCTTCAGGATGTCTTTTTACACTATATAAAGGTGGAAATTTACATTGGAAACGTTTGGTTTAGCTGTTATAAAAGTTTGTTTTTTTAGTGCTGTAAATGCATTTTCAGCTCGCACTGTACACATTTGCTATGAGAGGCATTATCTCATAAGGGAAATATTGGACAATCAAATTAATGACTGCCCAGGCTTCAGGATGTCTTTTTACACTATATAAAGGTGGAAATTTACATTGGAAACGTTTACTTTAGCTGTTAATGAAGTTTCGTTTATTTAGTGCTGAAAATTCATTGTCTGCTGGCGCTGTACACTTTTTCTAAGTGTTGCAATATCTCATGAAGGAAATACTGGACAATCAAATTAATGACTTTCCAGGCTTCAGGATGCCTTTCTACACTATATAAAGGTGGAAATTTACATTGGAAACGTTTGGTTTAGCTGTTATAAAAGTTTGTTTTTTTAGTGCTGTAAATGCATTTTCAGCTCGCACTGTACACATTTGCTGTGAGGCATTATCTCATAAGGGAAATACTGGACAATCAAATTAATGACTTCCCAGGCTTCAGGATGCCTTTTTACACTCTATAAATGTGGAAATTTACATTGGAAACGTTTGGTTTAGCTGTTAATGAAGTTTCGTTTTTTTAGTGCTGAAAATTCATTGTCTGCTGGCGCTGTACACTTTTTCTAAGTGTTGCAATATCTCATGAAGGAAATACTGGACAATCAAATTAATGACTTTCCAGGCTTCAGGATGCCTTTCTACACTATATAAAGGTGGAAATTTACATTGGAAACGTTTGGTTTAGCTGTTATAAAAGTTTGGTTTTTTAGTGCTGTAAATGCATTTTCAGCTCGCGCTGTACACATTTGCTATGAGAGGCATTATCTCATAAGGGAAATATTGGACAATCAAATTAATGACTGCCCAGGCTTCAGGATGTCTTTTTACACTATATAAAGGTGGAAATTTACATTGGAAACGTTTGGTTTAGCTGTTATAAAAGTTTGTTTTTTTAGTGCTGTAAATGCATTTTCAGCTCGCACTGTACACATTTGCTATGAGAGGCATTATCTCATAAGGGAAATATTGGACAATCAAATTAATGACTGCCCAGGCTTCAGGATGTCTTTTTACACTATATAAAGGTGGAAATTTACATTGGAAACGTTTGGTTTAGCTGTTATAAAAGTTTGTTTTTTTAGTGCTGTAAATGCATTTTCAGCTCGCACTGTACACATTTGCTATGAGAGGCATTATCTCATAAGGGAAATATTGGACAATCAAATTAATGACTGCCCAGGCTTCAGGATGTCTTTTTACACTATATAAAGGTGGAAATTTACATTTGAAACGTTTGGTTTAGCTGTTATAAAAGTTTGTTTTTTTAGTGCTGAAAATGCATTTTCAGCTCGCGCTGTACACATTTGCTATGAGAGGCATTATCTCATAAGGGAAATATTGGACAATCAAATTAATGACTGCCCAGGCTTCAGGATGTCTTTTTACACTATATAAAGGTGGAAATTTACATTGGAAACGTTTGGTTTAGCTGTTATAAAAGTTTGGTTTTTTAGTGCTGTAAATGCATTTTCAGCTCGCGCTGTACACATTTGCTATGAGAGGCATTATCTCATAAGGGAAATATTGGACAATCAAATTAATGACTGCCCAGGTTTCAGGATGTCTTTTTACACTATATAAAGGTGGAAATTTACATTGGAAACGTTTGGTTTAGGTGTTATATAAGTTTGGTTTTTTAGTGCTGAAAATGCATTTTCAGCTCGCACTGTACACATTTGCTATGTGAGGCATTATCTCATAAGGGAAATACTGGACAATCAAATTAATGACTTCCCAGGCTTCAGGATGCCTTTTTACACTCTATAAATGTGGAAATTTACATTGGAAACGTTTGGTTTAGCTGTTAATGAAGTTTCGTTTTTTTAGTGCTGAAAATTCATTGTCTGCTGGCGCTGTACACTTTTTCTAAGTTTTGCAATATCTCATGTAGGAAATACTGGACAATCAAATTAATGACTTTCCAGGCTTCAGGATGCCTTTCTACACTATATAAAGGTGGAAATTTACATTGGAAACGTTTGGTTTAGCTGTTATAAAAGTTTGTTTTTTTAGTGCTGTAAATGCATTTTCAGCTCGCGCTGTACACATTTGCTATGTGAGGCATTATCTCATAAGGGAAATACTGGACAATCAAATTAATGACTGCCCAGGCTTCAGGATGTCTTTTTACACTATATAAAGGTGGAAATTTACACTGGAAACGTTTGGTTTAGCTGTTATAAAAGTTTGGTTTTTTTAGTGCTGAAAATTCATTGTCTGCTGGCGCTGTACACTTTTTCTAAGTGTTGCAATATCTCATGAAGGAAATACTGGACAATCAAATTAATGACTTTCCAGGCTCCAGGATGCCTTTCTACACTATATAAAGGTGGAAATTTACATTGGAAACGTTTGGTTTAGCTGTTATAAAAGTTTGGTTTTTTTAGTGCTGAAAATTCATTGTCTGCTGGCGCTGTACACTTTTTCTAAGTGTTGCAATATCTCATGAAGGAAATACTGGACAATCAAATTAATGACTTTCCAGGCTCCAGGATGCCTTTCTACACTATATAAAGGTGGAAATTTACATTGGAAACGTTTGGTTTAGCTGTTATAAAAGTTTGTTTTTTTAGTGCTGTAAATGCATTTTCAGCTCGCGCTGTACACATTTGCTATGTGAGGCATTATCTCATAAGGGAAATATTGGACAATCAAATTAATGACTGCCCAGGCTTCAGGATGTCTTTTTACACTATATAAAGGTGGAAATTTACATTGGAAACGTTTGGTTTAGCTGTTATAAAAGTTTGGTTTTTTAGTGCTGAAAATGCATTTTCAGCTCGCACTGTACACATTTGCTATGTGAGGCATTATCTCATAAGGGAAATACTGGACAATCAAATTAATGACTTCCCAGGCTTCAGGATGCATTTTTACACTCTATAAATGTGGAAATTTACATTGGAAACGTTTGGTTTAGCTGTTATAAAAGTTTGTTTTTTTAGTGCTGTAAATGCATTTTCAGCTCGCGCTGTACACATTTGCTATGTGAGGCATTATCTCATAAGGGAAATACTGGACAATCAAATTAATGACTGCCCAGGCTTCAGGATGTCTTTTTACACTATATAAAGGTGGAAATTTACATTGGAAACGTTTGGTTTAGCTGTTATAAAAGTTTGGTTTTTTAGTGCTGAAAATGCATTTTCAGCTCGCACTGTACACATTTGCTATGTGAGGCATTATCTCATAAGGGAAATACTGGACAATCAAATTAATGACTTCCCAGGCTTCAGGATGCCTTTTTACACTCTATAAATGTGGAAATTTACATTGGAAACGTTTGGTTTAGCTGTTAATGAAGTTTCGTTTATTTAGTGCTGAAAATTCATTGTCTGCTGGCGCTGTACACTTTTTCTAAGTGTTGCAATATCTCATGAAGGAAATACTGGACAATCAAATTAATGACTTTCCAGGCTTCAGGATGCCTTTCTACACTATATAAAGGTGGAAATTTACATTGGAAACGTTTGGTTTAGCTGTTATAAAAGTTTGGTTTTTTAGTGCTGTAAATGCATTTTCAGCTCGCGCTGTACACATTTGCTATGAGAGGCATTATCTCATAAGGGAAATATTGGACAATCAAATTAATGACTGCCCAGGCTTCAGGATGTCTTTTTACACTATATAAAGGTGGAAATTTACATTGGAAACGTTTAGTTTAGCTGTTAATGAAGTTTCGTTTTTTTAGTGCTGGAAATTCATTGTCTGCTGGCGCTGTACACTTTTTCTAAGTGTTGCAATATCTCATGAAGGAAATACTGGACAATCAAATTAAAGACTTTCCAGGCTTCAGGATGCCTTTTTACACTATATAAAGGTGGAAATTTACATTGGAAACGTTTGGTTTAGCTGTTATAAAAGTTTGGTTTTTTAGTGCTGTAAATGCATTTTCAGCTCGCGCTGTACACATTTGCTATGAGAGGCATTATCTCATAAGGGAAATATTGGACAATCAAATTAATGACTGCCCAGGCTTCAGGATGTCTTTTTACACTATATAAAGGTGGAAATTTACATTGGAAACATTTAGTTTAGCTGTTAATGAAGTTTCGTTTTTTTAGTGCTGAAAATTCATTGTCTGCTGGCGCTGTACACTTTTGCTAAGTGTTGCAATATCTCATGAAGGAAATACTGGACAATCAAATTAATGACTTTCCAGGCTTCAGGATGCCTTTCTACACTATATAAAGGTGGAAATTTACATTGGAAACGTTTGGTTTAGCTGTTATAAAAGTTTGTTTTTTTAGTGCTGTAAATGCATTTTCAGCTCGCGCTGTACACATTTGCTATGAGAGGCATTATCTCATAAGGGAAATATTGGACAATCAAATTAATGACTGCCCAGGCTTCAGGATGTCTTTTTACACTATATAAAGGTGGAAATTTACATTGGAAACGTTTGGTTTAGCTGTTATAAAAGTTTGGTTTTTTAGTGCTGTAAATGCATTTTCAGCTCGCGCTGTACACATTTGCTATGAGAGGCATTATCTCATAAGGGAAATATTGGACAATCAAATTAATGACTGCCCAGGCTTCAGGATGTCTTTTTACACTATATAAAGGTGGAAATTTACATTGGAAACGTTTGGTTTAGCTGTTATAAAAGTTTGGTTTTTTAGTGCTGAAAATGCATTTTCAGCTCGCACTGTACACATTTGCTATGTGAGGCATTATCTCATAAGGGAAATACTGGACAATCAAATTAATGACTTCCCAGGCTTCAGGATGCATTTTTACACTCTATAAATGTGGAAATTTACATTGGAAACGTTTGGTTTAGCTGTTATAAAAGTTTGTTTTTTTAGTGCTGTAAATGCATTTTCAGCTCGCGCTGTACACATTTGCTATGTGAGGCATTATCTCATAAGGGAAATACTGGACAATCAAATTAATGACTGCCCAGGCTTCAGGATGTCTTTTTACACTATATAAAGGTGGAAATTTACATTGGAAACGTTTGGTTTAGCTGTTATAAAAGTTTGGTTTTTTAGTGCTGAAAATGCATTTTCAGCTCGCACTGTACACATTTGCTATGTGAGGCATTATCTCATAAGGGAAATACTGGACAATCAAATTAATGACTTCCCAGGCTTCAGGATGCCTTTTTACACTCTATAAATGTGGAAATTTACATTGGAAACGTTTGGTTTAGCTGTTAATGAAGTTTCGTTTTTTTAGTGCTGAAAATTCATTGTCTGCTGGCGCTGTACACTTTTTCTAAGTGTTGCAATATCTCATGAAGGAAATACTGGACAATCAAATTAATGACTTTCCAGGCTTCAGGATGCCTTTCTACACTATATAAAGGTGGAAATTTACATTGGAAACGTTTGGTTTAGCTGTTATAAAAGTTTGGTTTTTTAGTGCTGTAAATGCATTTTCAGCTCGCGCTGTACACATTTGCTATGAGAGGCATTATCTCATAAGGGAAATATTGGACAATCAAATTAATGACTGCCCAGGCTTCAGGATGTCTTTTTACACTATATAAAGGTGGAAATTTACATTGGAAACGTTTAGTTTAGCTGTTAATGAAGTTTCGTTTTTTTAGTGCTGGAAATTCATTGTCTGCTGGCGCTGTACACTTTTTCTAAGTGTTGCAATATCTCATGAAGGAAATACTGGACAATCAAATTAAAGACTTTCCAGGCTTCAGGATGCCTTTTTACACTATATAAAGGTGGAAATTTACATTGGAAACGTTTGGTTTAGCTGTTATAAAAGTTTGGTTTTTTAGTGCTGTAAATGCATTTTCAGCTCGCGCTGTACACATTTGCTATGAGAGGCATTATCTCATAAGGGAAATATTGGACAATCAAATTAATGACTGCCCAGGCTTCAGGATGTCTTTTTACACTATATAAAGGTGGAAATTTACATTGGAAACATTTAGTTTAGCTGTTAATGAAGTTTCGTTTTTTTAGTGCTGAAAATTCATTGTCTGCTGGCGCTGTACACTTTTTCTAAGTGTTGCAATATCTCATGAAGGAAATACTGGACAATCAAATTAATGACTTTCCAGGCTTCAGGATGCCTTTCTACACTATATAAAGGTGGAAATTTACATTGGAAACGTTTGGTTTAGCTGTTATAAAAGTTTGTTTTTTTAGTGCTGTAAATGCATTTTCAGCTCGCGCTGTACACATTTGCTATGAGAGGCATTATCTCATAAGGGAAATATTGGACAATCAAATTAATGACTGCCCAGGCTTCAGGATGTCTTTTTACACTATATAAAGGTGGAAATTTACATTGGAAACGTTTGGTTTAGCTGTTATAAAAGTTTGGTTTTTTAGTGCTGTAAATGCATTTTCAGCTCGCGCTGTACACATTTGCTATGAGAGGCATTATCTCATAAGGGAAATATTGGACAATCAAATTAATGGCTGCCCGGGCTTCAGGATGTCTTTTTACACTATATAAAGGTGGAAATTTACATTGGAAACGTTTAGTTTAGCTGTTAATGAAGTTTCGTTTTTTTAGTGCTGAAAATTCATTGTCTGCTGGCGCTGTACACTTTTTCTAAATGTTGCAATATCTCATGAAGGAAATACTGGAAAATCAAATTAATGACTTTCCAGGCTTCAGGATGCCTTTCTACACTATATAAAGGTGGAAATTTACATTGGAAACGTTTGGTTTAGCTTTTATAAAAGTTTGGTTTTTTAGTGCTGTAAATGCATTTTCAGCTCGCGCTGTACACATTTGCTATGAGAGGCATTATCTCATAAGGGAAATATTGGACAATCAAATTAATGACTGCCCAGGCTTCAGGATGTCTTTTTACACTATATAAAGGAGGAAATTTACATTGGAAACGTTTGGTTTAGGTGTTATAAAAGTTTGGTTTTTTAGTGCTGAAAATGCATTTTCAGCTCGCGCTGTACACATTTGCTATGAGAGGCATTATCTCATAAAGGAAATATTGGACAATCGAATTAATGACTGCCCAGGCTTCAGGATGTCTTTTTACACTATATAAAGGTGGAAATTTACATTGGAAACGTTTGGTTTAGCTGTTATAAAAGTTTGGTTTTTTAGTGCTGAAAATGCATTTTCAGCTCGCACTGTACACATTTGCTATGTGAGGCATTATCTCATAAGGGAAATACTGGACAATCAAATTAATGACTTCCCAGGCTTCAGGATGCCTTTTTACACTATATAAAGGTGGAAATTTACATTGGAAAGTTTGGTTTAGCTGTTATAAAAGTTTGGTTTTTTAGTGCTGTAAATGCATTTTCAGCTCGCGCTGTATACATTTGCCTATGAGAGGCATTATCTCATAAAGGAAATATTGGACAATCGAATTAATGACTGCCCAGGCTTCAGGATGTCTTTTTACACTATATAAAGGTGGAAATTTACATTGGAAACGTTTGGTTTAGCTGTTATAAAAGTTTGGTTTTTTAGTGCTGAAAATGCATTTTCAGCTCGCACTGTACACATTTGCTATGTGAGGCATTATCTCATAAGGGAAATACTGGACAATCAAATTAATGACTTCCCAGGCTTCAGGATGCCTTTTTACACTCTATAAATGTGGAAATTTACATTGGAAACGTTTGGTTTAGCTGTTAATGAAGTTTCGTTTTTTTAGTGCTGAAAATTCATTGTCTGCTGGCGCTGTACACTTTTTCTATGTGTTGCAATATCTCATGAAGGAAATACTGGACAATCAAATTAATGACTTTCCAGGCTTCAGGGTGCCTTTCTACACTATATAAAGGTGGAAATTTACATTGGAAACGTTTGGTTTAGCTGTTATAAAAGTTTGGTTTTTTTAGTGCTGTAAATGCATTTTCAGCTCGCGCTGTACACATTTGCTATGAGAGGCATTATCTCATAAGGGAAATATTGGACAATCAAATTAATGACTGCCCAGGCTTCAGGATGTCTTTTTACACTATATAAAGGTGGAAATTTACATTGGAAACGTTTGGTTTAGCTGTTATAAAAGTTTGGTTTTTTAGTGCTGTAAATGCATTTTCAGCTCGCGCTGTACACATTTGCTATGAGAGGCATTATCTCATAAGGGAAATATTGGACAATCAAATAAATGGCTGCCCAGGCTTCAGGATGTCTTTTTACTCTATATAAAGGTGGAAATTTACATTGGAAACGTTTAGTTTAGCTGTTAATGAAGTTTCGTTTTTTTAGTGCTGAAAATTCATTGTCTGCTGGCGCTGTACACTTTTTCTAAGTGTTGCAATATCTCATGAAGGAAATACTGGACAATCAAATCAATGACTTTCCAGGCTTCAGGATGCCTTTCTACACTATATAAAGGTGGAAATTTACATTGGAAACGTTTGGTTTAGCTGGTTTAAAAGTTTGGTTTTTTAGTGCTGTAAATGCATTTTCAGCTCGAACTGTACACATTTGCTATGTGAGGCATTATCTCATAAGGGAAATACTGGACAATCAAATTAATGACTTCCCAGGCTTCAGGATGCCTTTTTACACTCTATAAATGTGGAAATTTACATTGGAAACGTTTGGTTTAGCTGTTAATGAAGTTTCGTTTTTTTAGTGCTGAAAATTCATTGTCTGCTGGCGCTGTACACCTTTTCTAAGTGTTGCAATATCTCATGAAGGAAATACTGGACAATCAAATTAATGACTTTCCAGGCTTCAGGATGCCTTTCTACACTATATAAAGGTGGAAATTTACATTGGAAACGTTTGGTTTAGCTGTTAATGAAGTTTCGATTTTTTAGTGCTGAAAATTCATTGTCTGCTGGCGCTGTACACCTTTTCTAAGTGTTGCAATATCTCATGAAGGAAATACTGGACAATCAAATTAATGACTTTCCAGGCTTCAGGATGCCTTTCTACACTATATAAAGGTGGAAATTTACATTGGAAACGTTTGGTTTAGCTGTTATAAAAGTTTGGGTTTTTAGTGCTGTAAATGCATTTTCAGCTCGCGCTGTACACATTTGCTATGAGAGGCATTATCTCATAAGGGAAATATTGGACAATCAAATTAATGACTGCCCAGGCTTCAGGATGTCTTTTTACACTATATAAAGGTGGAAATTTACATTGGAAACGTTTAGTTTAGCTGTTATAAAAGTTTGTTTTTTTAGTGCTGTAAATGCATTTTCAGCTCGCGCTGTACACATTTGCTATGTGAGGCATTATCTCATAAGGGAAATACTGGACAATCAAATTAATGACTGCCCAGGCTTCAGGATGTCTTTTTACACTATATAAAGGTGGAAATTTACATTGGAAACGTTTGGTTTAGCTGTTAATGAAGTTTCGTTTTTTTAGTGCTGAAAATTCATTGTCTGCTGGCGCTGTACACTTTTTCTAAATGTTGCAATATCTCATGAAGGAAATACTGGACAATCAAATTAATGACTTTCCAGGCTTCAGGATGCCTTTCTACACTATATAAAGGTGGAAATTTACATTGGAAACGTTTGGTTTAGCTGTTATAAAAGTTTGGTTTTTTAGTGCTGAAAATGCATTTTCAGCTCGCACTGTACACATTTGCTATGTGAGGCATTATCTCATAAGGGAAATACTGGACAATCAAATTAATGACTTCCCAGGCTTCAGGATGCCTTTTTACACTATATAAAGGTGGAAATTTACATTGGAAAGTTTGGTTTAGCTGTTATAAAAGTTTGGTTTTTTAGTGCTGTAAATGCATTTTCAGCTCGCGCTGTATACATTTGCCTATGAGAGGCATTATCTCATAAAGGAAATATTGGACAATCGAATTAATGACTGCCCAGGCTTCAGGATGTCTTTTTACACTATATAAAGGTGGAAATTTACATTGGAAACGTTTGGTTTAGCTGTTATAAAAGTTTGGTTTTTTAGTGCTGAAAATGCATTTTCAGCTCGCACTGTACACATTTGCTATGTGAGGCATTATCTCATAAGGGAAATACTGGACAATCAAATTAATGACTTCCCAGGCTTCAGGATGCCTTTTTACACTCTATAAATGTGGAAATTTACATTGAAAACGTTTGGTTTAGCTGTTAATGAAGTTTCGTTTTTTTAGTGCTGAAAATTCATTGTCTGCTGGCGCTGTACACTTTTTCTAAGTGTTGCAATATCTCATGAAGGAAATACTGGACAATCAAATTAATGACTTTCCAGGCTTCAGGGTGCCTTTCTACACTATATAAAGGTGGAAATTTACATTGGAAACGTTTGGTTTAGCTGTTATAAAAGTTTGGTTTTTTTAGTGCTGTAAATGCATTTTCAGCTCGCGCTGTACACATTTGCTATGAGAGGCATTATCTCATAAGGGAAATATTGGACAATCAAATTAATGACTGCCCAGGCTTCAGGATGTCTTTTTACACTATATAAAGGTGGAAATTTACATTGGAAACGTTTGGTTTAGCTGTTATAAAAGTTTGGTTTTTTAGTGCTGTAAATGCATTTTCAGCTCGAACTGTACACATTTGCTATGTGAGGCATTATCTCATAAGGGAAATACTGGACAATCAAATTAATGACTTCCCAGGCTTCAGGATGCCTTTTTACACTCTATAAATGTGGAAATTTACATTGGAAACGTTTGGTTTAGCTGTTAATGAAGTTTCGTTTTTTTAGTGCTGAAAATTCATTGTCTGCTGGCGCTGTACACCTTTTCTAAGTGTTGCAATATCTCATGAAGGAAATACTGGACAATCAAATTAATGACTTTCCAGGCTTCAGGATGCCTTTCTACACTATATAAAGGTGGAAATTTACATTGGAAACGTTTGGTTTAGCTGTTAATGAAGTTTCGATTTTTTAGTGCTGAAAATTCATTGTCTGCTGGCGCTGTACACCTTTTCTAAGTGTTGCAATATCTCATGAAGGAAATACTGGACAATCAAATTAATGACTTTCCAGGCTTCAGGATGCCTTTCTACACTATATAAAGGTGGAAATTTACATTGGAAACGTTTGGTTTAGCTGTTATAAAAGTTTGGGTTTTTAGTGCTGTAAATGCATTTTCAGCTCGCGCTGTACACATTTGCTATGAGAGGCATTATCTCATAAGGGAAATATTGGACAATCAAATTAATGACTGCCCAGGCTTCAGGATGTCTTTTTACACTATATAAAGGTGGAAATTTACATTGGAAACGTTTAGTTTAGCTGTTATAAAAGTTTGTTTTTTTTAGTGCTGTAAATGCATTTTCAGCTCGCGCTGTACACATTTGCTATGTGAGGCATTATCTCATAAGGGAAATACTGGACAATCAAATTAATGACTGCCCAGGCTTCAGGATGTCTTTTTACACTATATAAAGGTGGAAATTTACATTGGAAACGTTTGGTTTAGCTGTTATAAAAGTTTGGTTTTTTAGTGCTGAAAATGCATTTTCAGCTCGCACTGTACACATTTGCTATGTGAGGCATTATCTCATAAGGGAAATACTGGACAATCAAATTAATGACTTCCCAGGCTTCAGGATGCCTTTTTACACTCTATAATTGTGGAAATTTACATTGGAAACGTTTGGTTTAGCTGTTAATGAAGTTTCGTTTTTTTAGTGCTGAAAATTCATTGTCTGCTGGCGCTGTACACTTTTTCTAAGTGTTGCAATATCTCATGAAGGAAATACTGGACAATCAAATTAATGACTTTCCAGGCTTCAGGATGCCTTTCTACACTATATAAAGGTGGAAATTTACATTGGAAACGTTTAGTTTAGCTGTTATAAAAGTTTGGTTTTTTAGTGCTGTAAATGCATTTTCAGCTCGCGCTGTACACATTTGCTATGAGAGGCATTATCTCATAAGGGAAATATTGGACAATCAAATTAATGACTGCCCAGGCTTCAGGATGTCTTTTTACACTATATAAAGGTGGAAATTTACATTGGAAACGTTTAGTTTAGCTGTTAATGAAGTTTCGGTTTTTTAGTGCTGAAAATTCATTGTCTGCTGGCGCTGTACACTTTTTCTAAGTGTTGCAATATCTCATGAAGGAAATACTGGACAATCAAATTAATCACTTTCCAGGCTTCAGGATGCCTTTCTACACTATATAAAGGTGGAAATTTACATTGGAAACGTTTGGTTTAGCTGTTATAAAAGTTTGTTTTTTTAGTGCTGTAAATGCATTTTCAGCTCGCGCTGTACACATTTGCTATGTGAGGCATTATCTCATAAGGGAAATACTGGACAATCAAATTAATGACTTCCCAGGCTTCAGGATGCCTTTTTACACTCTATAAATGTGGAAATTTACATTGGAATCGTTTGGTTTAGCTGTTAATGAAGTTTCGTTTTTTTAGTGCTGAAAATTCATTGTCTGCTGGCGCTGTACACTTTTTCTAAGTTTTGCAATATCTCATGTAGGAAATACTGGACAATCAAATTAATGACTTTCCAGGCTTCAGGATGCCTTTCTACACTATATAAAGGTGGAAATTTACATTGGAAACGTTTGGTTTAGCTGTTATAAAAGTTTGTTTTTTTAGTGCTGTAAATGCATTTTCAGCTCGCGCTGTACACATTTGCTATGTGAGGCATTATCTCATAAGGGAAATACTGGACAATCAAATTAATGACTGCCCAGGCTTCAGGATGTCTTTTTACACTATATAAAGGTGGAAATTTACATTGGAAACGTTTGGTTTAGCTGTTATAAAAGTTTGGTTTTTTTAGTGCTGAAAATTCATTGTCTGCTGGCGCTGTACACTTTTTCTAAGTGTTGCAATATCTCATGAAGGAAATACTGGACAATCAAATTAATGACTTTCCAGGCTCCAGGATGCCTTTCTACACTATATAAAGGTGGAAATTTACATTGGAAACGTTTGGTTTAGCTGTTATAAAAGTTTGGTTTTTTAGTGCTGTAAATGCATTTTCAGCTCGCGCTGTACACATTTGCTATGAGAGGCATTATCTCATAAGGGAAATATTGGACAATCAAATTAATGACTGCCCAGGCTTCAGGATGTCTTTTTACACTATATAAAGGTGGAAATTTACATTGGAAACGTTTAGTTTAGCTGTTAATGAAGTTTCGTTTTTTTAGTGCTGAAAATTCATTGTCTACTGGCGCTGTACACTTTTTCTAAGTGTTGCAATATCTCATGAAGGAAATACTGGACAATCAAATTAATGACTTTCCAGGCTTCAGGATGCCTTTCTACACTATATAAAGGTGGAAATTTACATTGGAAACGTTTGGTTTAGCTGTTATAAAAGTTTGGTTTTTTAGTGCTGTAAATGCATTTTCAGCTCGCGCTGTACACATTTGCTATGAGAGGCATTATCTCATAAGGGAAATATTGGACAATCAAATTAATGACTGCCCAGGCTTCAGGATGTCTTTTTACACTATATAAAGGTGGAAATTTACATTGGAAACGTTTGGTTTAGCTGTTATAAAAGTTTGGTTTTTTAGTGCTGAAAATGCATTTTCAGCTTGCACTGTACACATTTGCTATGTGAGGCATTATCTCATAAGGGAAATACTGGACAATCAAATTAATGACTTCCCAGGCTTCAGGATGCATTTTTACACTCTATAAATGTGGAAATTTACATTGGAAACGTTTGGTTTAGCTGTTAATGAAGTTTCGTTTTTTTAGTGCTGAAAATTCATTGTCTGCTGGCGCTGTACACCTTTTCTAAGTGTTGCAATATCTCATGAAGGAAATACTGGACAATCAAATTAATGACTTTCCAGGCTTCAGGATGCCTTTCTACACTATATAAAGGTGGAAATTTACATTGGAAACGTTTGGTTTAGCTGTTATAAAAGTTTGGGTTTTTAGTGCTGTAAATGCATTTTCAGCTCGCGCTGTACACATTTGCTATGAGAGGCATTATCTCATAAGGGAAATATTGGACAATCAAATTAATGACTGCCCAGGCTTCAGGATGTCTTTTTACACTATATAAAGGTGGAAATTTACATTGGAAACGTTTAGTTTAGCTGTTATAAAAGTTTGTTTTTTTAGTGCTGTAAATGCATTTTCAGCTCGCGCTGTACACATTTGCTATGAGAGGCATTATCTCATAAGGGAAATATTGGACAATCAAATTAATGACTGCCCAGGCTTCAGGATGTCTTTTTACACTATATAAAGGTGGAAATTTACATTGGAAACGTTTAGTTTAGCTGTTATAAAAGTTTGTTTTTTTAGTGCTGAAAATGCATTTTCAGCTCGCACTGTACACATTTGCTATGTGAGGCATTATCTCATAAGGGAAATACTGGACAATCAAATTAATGACTTCCCAGGCTTCAGGATGCCTTTTTACACTCTATAAATGTGGAAATTTACATTGGAAACGTTTGGTTTAGCTGTTAATGAAGTTTCGTTTTTTTAGTGCTGAAAATTCATTGTCTGCTGGCGCTGTACACTTTTTCTAAGTGTTGCAATATCTCATGAATGAAATACTGGACAATAAAATTAATGACTTTCCAGGCTTCAGGATGCCTTTCTACACTATATAAAGGTGGAAATTTACATTGGAAACGTTTGGTTTAGCTGTTATAAAAGTTTGGTTTTTTAGTGCTGTAAATGCATTTTCAGCTCGCGCTGTACACATTTGCTATGAGAGGCATTATCTCATAAGGGAAATATTGGACAATCAAATTAATGACTGCCCAGGCTTCAGGATGTCTTTTTACACTATATAAAGGTGGAAATTTACATTGGAAACGTTTAGTTTAGCTGTTATAAAAGTTTGTTTTTTTAGTGCTGTAAATGCATTTTCAGCTCGCGCTGTACACATTTGCTATGTGAGGCATTATCTCATAAGGGAAATACTGGACAATCAAATTAATGACTGCCCAGGCTTCAGGATGTCTTTTTACACTATATAAAGGTGGAAATTTACATTGGAAACGTTTGGTTTAGCTGTTATAAAAGTTTGGTTTTTTAGTGCTGTAAATGCATTTTCAGCTCGCGCTGTACACATTTGCTATGAGAGGCATTATCTCATAAGGGAAATATTGGACAATCAAATTAATGACTGCCCAGGCTTCAGGATGTCTTTTTACACTATATAAAGGTGGAAATTTACATTGGAAACGTTTAGTTTAGCTGTTAATGAAGTTTCGTTTTTTTAGTGCTGGAAATTCATTGTCTGCTGGCGCTGTACACTTTTTCTAAGTGTTGCAATATCTCATGAAGGAAATACTGGACAATCAAATTAAAGACTTTCCAGGCTTCAGGATGCCTTTTTACACTATATAAAGGTGGAAATTTACATTGGAAACGTTTGGTTTAGCTGTTATAAAAGTTTGGTTTTTTAGTGCTGTAAATGCATTTTCAGCTCGCGCTGTACACATTTGCTATGAGAGGCATTATCTCATAAGGGAAATATTGGACAATCAAATTAATGACTGCCCAGGCTTCAGGATGTCTTTTTACACTATATAAAGGTGGAAATTTACATTGGAAACATTTAGTTTAGCTGTTAATGAAGTTTCGTTTTTTTAGTGCTGAAAATTCATTGTCTGCTGGCGCTGTACACTTTTTCTAAGTGTTGCAATATCTCATGAAGGAAATACTGGACAATCAAATTAATGACTTTCCAGGCTTCAGGATGCCTTTCTACACTATATAAAGGTGGAAATTTACATTGGAAACGTTTGGTTTAGCTGTTATAAAAGTTTGTTTTTTTAGTGCTGTAAATGCATTTTCAGCTCGCGCTGTACACATTTGCTATGAGAGGCATTATCTCATAAGGGAAATATTGGACAATCAAATTAATGACTGCCCAGGCTTCAGGATGTCTTTTTACACTATATAAAGGTGGAAATTTACATTGGAAACGTTTGGTTTAGCTGTTATAAAAGTTTGGTTTTTTAGTGCTGTAAATGCATTTTCAGCTCGCGCTGTACACATTTGCTATGAGAGGCATTATCTCATAAGGGAAATATTGGACAATCAAATTAATGGCTGCCCGGGCTTCAGGATGTCTTTTTACACTATATAAAGGTGGAAATTTACATTGGAAACGTTTAGTTTAGCTGTTAATGAAGTTTCGTTTTTTTAGTGCTGAAAATTCATTGTCTGCTGGCGCTGTACACTTTTTCTAAATGTTGCAATATCTCATGAAGGAAATACTGGACAATCAAATTAATGACTTTCCAGGCTTCAGGATGCCTTTCTACACTATATAAAGGTGGAAATTTACATTGGAAACGTTTGGTTTAGCTTTTATAAAAGTTTGGTTTTTTAGTGCTGTAAATGCATTTTCAGCTCGCGCTGTACACATTTGCTATGAGAGGCATTATCTCATAAGGGAAATATTGGACAATCAAATTAATGACTGCCCAGGCTTCAGGATGTCTTTTTACACTATATAAAGGAGGAAATTTACATTGGAAACGTTTGGTTTAGGTGTTATAAAAGTTTGGTTTTTTAGTGCTTGAAAATGCATTTTCAGCTCGCGCTGTACACATTTGCTATGAGAGGCATTATCTCATAAAGGAAATATTGGACAATCGAATTAATGACTGCCCAGGCTTCAGGATGTCTTTTTACACTATATAAAGGTGGAAATTTACATTGGAAACGTTTGGTTTAGCTGTTATAAAAGTTTGGTTTTTTAGTGCTGAAAATGCATTTTCAGCTCGCACTGTACACATTTGCTATGTGAGGCATTATCTCATAAGGGAAATACTGGACAATCAAATTAATGACTTCCCAGGCTTCAGGATGCCTTTTTACACTATATAAAGGTGGAAATTTACATTGGAAAGTTTGGTTTAGCTGTTATAAAAGTTTGGTTTTTTAGTGCTGTAAATGCATTTTCAGCTCGCGCTGTATACATTTGCCTATGAGAGGCATTATCTCATAAAGGAAATATTGGACAATCGAATTAATGACTGCCCAGGCTTCAGGATGTCTTTTTACACTATATAAAGGTGGAAATTTACATTGGAAACGTTTGGTTTAGCTGTTATAAAAGTTTGGTTTTTTAGTGCTGAAAATGCATTTTCAGCTCGCACTGTACACATTTGCTATGTGAGGCATTATCTCATAAGGGAAATACTGGACAATCAAATTAATGACTTCCCAGGCTTCAGGATGCCTTTTTACACTCTATAAATGTGGAAATTTACATTGGAAACGTTTGGTTTAGCTGTTAATGAAGTTTCGTTTTTTTAGTGCTGAAAATTCATTGTCTGCTGGCGCTGTACACTTTTTCTAAGTGTTGCAATATCTCATGAAGGAAATACTGGACAATCAAATTAATGACTTTCCAGGCTTCAGGGTGCCTTTCTACACTATATAAAGGTGGAAATTTACATTGGAAACGTTTGGTTTAGCTGTTATAAAAGTTTGGTTTTTTTAGTGCTGTAAATGCATTTTCAGCTCGCGCTGTACACATTTGCTATGAGAGGCATTATCTCATAAGGGAAATATTGGACAATCAAATTAATGACTGCCCAGGCTTCAGGATGTCTTTTTACACTATATAAAGGTGGAAATTTACATTGGAAACGTTTGGTTTAGCTGTTATAAAAGTTTGGTTTTTTAGTGCTGTAAATGCATTTTCAGCTCGCGCTGTACACATTTGCTATGAGAGGCATTATCTCATAAGGGAAATATTGGACAATCAAATAAATGGCTGCCCAGGCTTCAGGATGTCTTTTTACTCTATATAAAGGTGGAAATTTACATTGGAAACGTTTAGTTTAGCTGTTAATGAAGTTTCGTTTTTTTAGTGCTGAAAATTCATTGTCTGCTGGCGCTGTACACTTTTTCTAAGTGTTGCAATATCTCATGAAGGAAATACTGGACAATCAAATCAATGACTTTCCAGGCTTCAGGATGCCTTTCTACACTATATAAAGGTGGAAATTTACATTGGAAACGTTTGGTTTAGCTGGTTTAAAAGTTTGGTTTTTTAGTGCTGTAAATGCATTTTCAGCTCGAACTGTACACATTTGCTATGTGAGGCATTATCTCATAAGGGAAATACTGGACAATCAAATTAATGACTTCCCAGGCTTCAGGATGCCTTTTTACACTCTATAAATGTGGAAATTTACATTGGAAACGTTTGGTTTAGCTGTTAATGAAGTTTCGTTTTTTTAGTGCTGAAAATTCATTGTCTGCTGGCGCTGTACACCTTTTCTAAGTGTTGCAATATCTCATGAAGGAAATACTGGACAATCAAATTAATGACTTTCCAGGCTTCAGGATGCCTTTCTACACTATATAAAGGTGGAAATTTACATTGGAAACGTTTGGTTTAGCTGTTAATGAAGTTTCGATTTTTTAGTGCTGAAAATTCATTGTCTGCTGGCGCTGTACACCTTTTCTAAGTGTTGCAATATCTCATGAAGGAAATACTGGACAATCAAATTAATGACTTTCCAGGCTTCAGGATGCCTTTCTACACTATATAAAGGTGGAAATTTACATTGGAAACGTTTGGTTTAGCTGTTATAAAAGTTTGGGTTTTTAGTGCTGTAAATGCATTTTCAGCTCGCGCTGTACACATTTGCTATGAGAGGCATTATCTCATAAGGGAAATATTGGACAATCAAATTAATGACTGCCCAGGCTTCAGGATGTCTTTTTACACTATATAAAGGTGGAAATTTACATTGGAAACGTTTAGTTTAGCTGTTATAAAAGTTTGTTTTTTTAGTGCTGTAAATGCATTTTCAGCTCGCGCTGTACACATTTGCTATGTGAGGCATTATCTCATAAGGGAAATACTGGACAATCAAATTAATGACTGCCCAGGCTTCAGGATGTCTTTTTACACTATATAAAGGTGGAAATTTACATTGGAAACGTTTGGTTTAGCTGTTATAAAAGTTTGGTTTTTTAGTGCTGAAAATGCATTTTCAGCTCGCACTGTACACATTTGCTATGTGAGGCATTATCTCATAAGGGAAATACTGGACAATCAAATTAATGACTTCCCAGGCTTCAGGATGCCTTTTTACACTCTATAAATGTGGAAATTTACATTGGAAACGTTTGGTTTAGCTGTTAATGAAGTTTCGTTTTTTTAGTGCTGAAAATTCATTGTCTGCTGGCGCTGTACACTTTTTCTAAGTGTTGCAATATCTCATGAAGGAAATACTGGACAATCAAATTAATGACTTTCCAGGCTTCAGGATGCCTTTCTACACTATATAAAGGTGGAAATCTACATTGGAAACGTTTAGTTTAGCTGTTATAAAAGTTTGGTTTTTTAGTGCTGTAAATGCATTTTCAGCTCGCGCTGTACACATTTGCTATGAGAGGCATTATCTCATAAGGGAAATATTGGACAATCAAATTAATGACTGCCCAGGCTTCAGGATGTCTTTTTACACTATATAAAGGTGGAAATTTACATTGGAAACGTTTAGTTTAGCTGTTAATGAAGTTTCGTTTTTTTAGTGCTGGAAATTCATTGTCTGCTGGCGCTGTACACTTTTTCTAAGTGTTGCAATATCTCATGAAGGAAATACTGGACAATCAAATTAATGACTTTCCAGGCTTCAGGATGCCTTTCTACACTATATAAAGGTGGAAATTTACATTGGAAACGTTTGGTTTAGCTGTTATAAAAGTTTGGTTTTTTAGTGCTGTAAATGCATTTTCAGCTCGCGCTGTACACATTTGCTATGAGAGGCATTATCTCATAAGGGAAATATTGGACAATCAAATTAATGACTGCCCAGGCTTCAGGATGTCTTTTTACACTATATAAAGGTGGAAATTTACATTGGAAACGTTTAGTTTAGCTGTTAATGAAGTTTCGTTTTTTTAGTGCTGGAAATTCATTGTCTGCTGGCGCTGTACACTTTTTCTAAGTGTTGCAATATCTCATGAAGGAAATACTGGACAATCAAATTAATGACTTTCCAGGCTTCAGGATGCCTTTCTACACTATATAAAGGTGGAAATTTACATTGGAAACGTTTGGTTTAGCTGTTATAAAAGTTTGGTTTTTTAGTGCTGTAAATGCATTTTCAGCTCGCGCTGTACACATTTGCTATGAGAGGCATTATCTCATAAGGGAAATATTGGACAATCAAATTAATGACTGCCCAGGCTTCAGGATGTCTTTTTACACTATATAAAGGTGGAAATTTACATTGGAAACATTTAGTTTAGCTGTTAATGAAGTTTCGTTTTTTTAGTGCTGAAAATTCATTGTCTGCTGGCGCTGTACACTTTTTCTAAGTGTTGCAATATCTCATGAAGGAAATACTGGACAATCAAATTAATGACTTTCCAGGCTTCAGGATGCCTTTCTACACTATATAAAGGTGGAAATTTACATTGGAAACGTTTGGTTTAGCTGTTATAAAAGTTTGTTTTTTTAGTGCTGTAAATGCATTTTCAGCTCGCGCTGTACACATTTGCTATGAGAGGCATTATCTCATAAGGGAAATATTGGACAATCAAATTAATGACTGCCCAGGCTTCAGGATGTCTTTTTACACTATATAAAGGTGGAAATTTACATTGGAAACGTTTGGTTTAGCTGTTATAAAAGTTTGGTTTTTTAGTGCTGTAAATGCATTTTCAGCTCGCGCTGTACACATTTGCTATGAGAGGCATTATCTCATAAGGGAAATATTGGACAATCAAATTAATGGCTGCCCGGGCTTCAGGATGTCTTTTTACACTATATAAAGGTGGAAATTTACATTGGAAACGTTTAGTTTAGCTGTTAATGAAGTTTCGTTTTTTTAGTGCTGAAAATTCATTGTCTGCTGGCGCTGTACACTTTTTCTAAATGTTGCAATATCTCATGAAGGAAATACTGGACAATCAAATTAATGACTTTCCAGGCTTCAGGATGCCTTTCTACACTATATAAAGGTGGAAATTTACATTGGAAACGTTTGGTTTAGCTTTTATAAAAGTTTGGTTTTTTAGTGCTGTAAATGCATTTTCAGCTCGCGCTGTACACATTTGCTATGAGAGGCATTATCTCATAAGGGAAATATTGGACAATCAAATTAATGACTGCCCAGGCTTCAGGATGTCTTTTTACACTATATAAAGGAGGAAATTTACATTGGAAACGTTTGGTTTAGGTGTTATAAAAGTTTGGTTTTTTAGTGCTTGAAAATGCATTTTCAGCTCGCGCTGTACACATTTGCTATGAGAGGCATTATCTCATAAAGGAAATATTGGACAATCGAATTAATGACTGCCCAGGCTTCAGGATGTCTTTTTACACTATATAAAGGTGGAAATTTACATTGGAAACGTTTGGTTTAGCTGTTATAAAAGTTTGGTTTTTTAGTGCTGAAAATGCATTTTCAGCTCGCACTGTACACATTTGCTATGTGAGGCATTATCTCATAAGGGAAATACTGGACAATCAAATTAATGACTTCCCAGGCTTCAGGATGCCTTTTTACACTATATAAAGGTGGAAATTTACATTGGAAAGTTTGGTTTAGCTGTTATAAAAGTTTGGTTTTTTAGTGCTGTAAATGCATTTTCAGCTCGCGCTGTATACATTTGCCTATGAGAGGCATTATCTCATAAAGGAAATATTGGACAATCGAATTAATGACTGCCCAGGCTTCAGGATGTCTTTTTACACTATATAAAGGTGGAAATTTACATTGGAAACGTTTGGTTTAGCTGTTATAAAAGTTTGGTTTTTTAGTGCTGAAAATGCATTTTCAGCTCGCACTGTACACATTTGCTATGTGAGGCATTATCTCATAAGGGAAATACTGGACAATCAAATTAATGACTTCCCAGGCTTCAGGATGCCTTTTTACACTCTATAAATGTGGAAATTTACATTGGAAACGTTTGGTTTAGCTGTTAATGAAGTTTCGTTTTTTTAGTGCTGAAAATTCATTGTCTGCTGGCGCTGTACACTTTTTCTAAGTGTTGCAATATCTCATGAAGGAAATACTGGACAATCAAATCAATGACTTTCCAGGCTTCAGGATGCCTTTCTACACTATATAAAGGTGGAAATTTACATTGGAAACGTTTGGTTTAGCTGGTTTAAAAGTTTGGTTTTTTAGTGCTGTAAATGCATTTTCAGCTCGAACTGTACACATTTGCTATGTGAGGCATTATCTCATAAGGGAAATACTGGACAATCAAATTAATGACTTCCCAGGCTTCAGGATGCCTTTTTACACTCTATAAATGTGGAAATTTACATTGGAAACGTTTGGTTTAGCTGTTAATGAAGTTTCGTTTTTTTAGTGCTGAAAATTCATTGTCTGCTGGCGCTGTACACCTTTTCTAAGTGTTGCAATATCTCATGAAGGAAATACTGGACAATCAAATTAATGACTTTCCAGGCTTCAGGATGCCTTTCTACACTATATAAAGGTGGAAATTTACATTGGAAACGTTTGGTTTAGCTGTTAATGAAGTTTCGATTTTTTAGTGCTGAAAATTCATTGTCTGCTGGCGCTGTACACCTTTTCTAAGTGTTGCAATATCTCATGAAGGAAATACTGGACAATCAAATTAATGACTTTCCAGGCTTCAGGATGCCTTTCTACACTATATAAAGGTGGAAATTTACATTGGAAACGTTTGGTTTAGCTGTTATAAAAGTTTGGGTTTTTAGTGCTGTAAATGCATTTTCAGCTCGCGCTGTACACATTTGCTATGAGACGCATTATCTCATAAGGGAAATATTGGACAATCAAATTAATGACTGCCCAGGCTTCAGGATGTCTTTTTACACTATATAAAGGTGGAAATTTACATTGGAAACGTTTAGTTTAGCTGTTATAAAAGTTTGTTTTTTTAGTGCTGTAAATGCATTTTCAGCTCGCGCTGTACACATTTGCTATGTGAGGCATTATCTCATAAGGGAAATACTGGACAATCAAATTAATGACTGCCCAGGCTTCAGGATGTCTTTTTACACTATATAAAGGTGGAAATTTACATTGGAAACGTTTGGTTTAGCTGTTATAAAAGTTTGGTTTTTTAGTGCTGAAAATGCATTTTCAGCTCGCACTGTACACATTTGCTATGTGAGGCATTATCTCATAAGGGAAATACTGGACAATCAAATTAATGACTTCCCAGGCTTCAGGATGCCTTTTTACACTCTATAAATGTGGAAATTTACATTGGAAACGTTTGGTTTAGCTGTTAATGAAGTTTCGTTTTTTTAGTGCTGAAAATTCATTGTCTGCTGGCGCTGTACACTTTTTCTAAGTGTTGCAATATCTCATGAAGGAAATACTGGACAATCAAATTAATGACTTTCCAGGCTTCAGGATGCCTTTCTACACTATATAAAGGTGGAAATTTACATTGGAAACGTTTAGTTTAGCTGTTATAAAAGTTTGGTTTTTTAGTGCTGTAAATGCATTTTCAGCTCGCGCTGTACACATTTGCTATGAGAGGCATTATCTCATAAGGGAAATATTGGACAATCAAATTAATGACTGCCCAGGCTTCAGGATGTCTTTTTACACTATATAAAGGTGGAAATTTACATTGGAAACGTTTAGTTTAGCTGTTAATGAAGTTTCGTTTTTTTAAGTGCTGGAAATTCATTGTCTGCTGGCGCTGTACACTTTTTCTAAGTGTTGCAATATCTCATGAAGGAAATACTGGACAATCAAATTAATGACTTTCCAGGCTTCAGGATGCCTTTCTACACTATATAAAGGTGGAAATTTACATTGGAAACGTTTGGTTTAGCTGTTATAAAAGTTTGGTTTTTTAGTGCTGTAAATGCATTTTCAGCTCGCGCTGTACACATTTGCTATGAGAGGCATTATCTCATAAGGGAAATATTGGACAATCAAATTAATGACTGCCCTGGCTTCAGGATGTCTTTTTACACTATATAAAGGTGGAAATTTACATTGGAAACGTTTAGTTTAGCTGTTAATGAAGTTTCGTTTTTTTAGTGCTGGAAATTCATTGTCTGCTGGCGCTGTACACTTTTTCTAAGTGTTGCAATATCTCATGAAGGAAATACTGGACAATCAAATTAATGACTTTCCAGGCTTCAGGATGCCTTTCTACACTATATAAAGGTGGAAATTTACATTGGAAACGTTTGGTTTAGCTGTTATAAAAGTTTGGTTTTTTAGTGCTGTAAATGCATTTTCAGCTCGCGCTGTACACATTTGCTATGAGAGGCATTATCTCATAAGGGAAATATTGGACAATCAAATTAATGACTGCCCAGGCTTCAGGATGTCTTTTTACACTATATAAAGGTGGAAATTTACATTGGAAACGTTTAGTTTAGCTGTTATAAAAGTTTGTTTTTTTAGTGCTGAAAATGCATTTTCAGCTCGCACTGTACACATTTGCTATGTGAGGCATTATCTCATAAGGGAAATACTGGACAATCAAATTAATGACTTCCCAGGCTTCAGGATGCCTTTTTACACTCTATAAATGTGGAAATTTACATTGGAAACGTTTGGTTTAGCTGTTAATGAAGTTTCGTTTTTTTAGTGCTGAAAATTCATTGTCTGCTGGCGCTGTACACTTTTTCTAAGTGTTGCAATATCTCATGAATGAAATACTGGACAATAAAATTAATGACTTTCCAGGCTTCAGGATGCCTTTCTACACTATATAAAGGTGGAAATTTACATTGGAAACGTTTGGTTTAGCTGTTATAAAAGTTTGGTTTTTTAGTGCTGTAAATGCATTTTCAGCTCGCGCTGTACACATTTGCTATGAGAGGCATTATCTCATAAGGGAAATATTGGACAATCAAATTAATGACTGCCCAGGCTTCAGGATGTCTTTTTACACTATATAAAGGTGGAAATTTACATTGGAAACGTTTAGTTTAGCTGTTATAAAAGTTTGTTTTTTTAGTGCTGTAAATGCATTTTCAGCTCGCGCTGTACACATTTGCTATGTGAGGCATTATCTCATAAGGGAAATACTGGACAATCAAATTAATGACTGCCCAGGCTTCAGGATGTCTTTTTACACTATATAAAGGTGGAAATTTACATTGGAAACGTTTGGTTTAGCTGTTATAAAAGTTTGTTTTTTTAGTGCTGAAAATGCATTTTCAGCTCGCACTGTACACATTTGCTATGTGAGGCATTATCTCATAAGGGAAATACTGGACAATCAAATTAATGACTTCCCAGGCTTCAGGATGCCTTTTTACACTCTATAAATGTGGAAATTTACATTGGAAACGTTTGGTTTAGCTGTTAATGAAGTTTCGTTTTTTTAGTGCTGAAAATTCATTGTCTGCTGGCGCTGTACACTTTTTCTAAGTGTTGCAATATCTCATGAAGGAAATACTGGACAATCAAATTAATGACTTTCCAGGCTTCAGGATGCCTTTCTACACTATATAAAGGTGGAAATTTACATTGGAAACGTTTGGTTTAGCTGTTATAAAAGTTTGGTTTTTTAGTGCTGTAAATGCATTTTCAGCTCGCGCTGTACACATTTGCTATGAGAGGCATTATCTCATAAGGGAAATATTGAACAATCAAATTAATGACTGCCCAGGCTTCAGGATGTCTTTTTACACTATATAAAGGTGGAAATTTACATTGGAAACGTTTAGTTTAGCTGTTATAAAAGTTTGTTTTTTTAGTGCTGTAAATGCATTTTCAGCTCGCGCTGTACACATTTGCTATGAGAGGCATTATCTCATAAGGGAAATATTGGACAATCAAATTAATGACTGCCCAGGCTTCAGGATGTCTTTTTACACTATATAAAGGTGGAAATTTACATTGGAAACGTTTAGTTTAGCTGTTATAAAAGTTTGTTTTTTTAGTGCTGAAAATGCATTTTCAGCTCGCACTGTACACATTTGCTATGTGAGGCATTATCTCAGAAGGGAAATACTGGACAATCAAATTAATGACTTCCCAGGCTTCAGGATGCCTTTTTACACTCTATAAATGTGGAAATTTACATTGGAAACGTTTGGTTTAGCTGTTAATGAAGTTTCGTTTTTTTAGTGCTGAAAATTCATTGTCTGCTGGCGCTGTACACTTTTTCTAAGTGTTGCAATATCTCATGAAGGAAATACTGGACAATCAAATTAATGACTTTCCAGGCTTCAGGATGCCTTTCTACACTATATAAAGGTGGAAATTTACATTGGAAACGTTTGGTTTAGCTGTTATAAAAGTTTGGTTTTTTAGTGCTGTAAATGCATTTTCAGCTCGCGCTGTACACATTTGCTATGAGAGGCATTATCTCATAAGGGAAATATTGGACAATCAAATTAATGACTGCCCAGGCTTCAGGATGTCTTTTTACACTATATAAAGGTGGAAATTTACATTGGAAACGTTTGGTTTAGGTGTTATATAAGTTTGTTTTTTTAGTGCTGAAAATGCATTTTCAGCTCGCACTGTACACATTTGCTATGTGAGGCATTATCTCATAAGGGAAATACTGGACAATCAAATTAATGACTTCCCAGGCTTCAGGATGCCTTTTTACACTCTATAAATGTGGAAATTTACATTGGAAACGTTTGGTTTAGCTGTTAATGAAGTTTCGTTTTTTTAGTGCTGAAAATTCATTGTCTGCTGGCGCTGTACACTTTTTCTAAGTGTTGCAATATCTCATGAAGGAAATACTGGACAATCAAATTAATGACTTTCCAGGCTTCAGGATGCCTTTCTACACTATATAAAGGTGGAAATTTACATTGGAAACGTTTGGTTTAGCTGTTATAAAAGTTTGGTTTTTTAGTGCTGTAAATGCATTTTCAGCTCGCGCTGTACACATTTGCTATGAGAGGCATTATCTCATAAGGGAAATATTGGACAATCAAATTAATGACTGCCCAGGCTTCAGGATGTCTTTTTACACTATATAAAGGTGGAAATTTACATTGGAAACGTTTGGTTTAGCTGTTATAAAAGTTTGTTTTTTTAGTGCTGTAAATGCATTTTCAGCTCGCACTGTACACATTTGCTATGAGAGGCATTATCTCATAAGGGAAATATTGGACAATCAAATTAATGACTGCCCAGGCTTCAGGATGTCTTTTTACACTATATAAAGGTGGAAATTTACATTGGAAACGTTTACTTTAGCTGTTAATGAAGTTTCGTTTATTTAGTGCTGAAAATTCATTGTCTGCTGGCGCTGTACACTTTTTCTAAGTGTTGCAATATCTCATGAAGGAAATACTGGACAATCAAATTAATGACTTTCCAGGCTTCAGGATGCCTTTCTACACTATATAAAGGTGGAAATTTACATTGGAAACGTTTGGTTTAGCTGTTATAAAAGTTTGTTTTTTTAGTGCTGTAAATGCATTTTCAGCTCGCACTGTACACATTTGCTGTGAGGCATTATCTCATAAGGGAAATACTGGACAATCAAATTAATGACTTCCCAGGCTTCAGGATGCCTTTTTACACTCTATAAATGTGGAAATTTACATTGGAAACGTTTGGTTTAGCTGTTAATGAAGTTTCGTTTTTTTAGTGCTGAAAATTCATTGTCTGCTGGCGCTGTACACTTTTTCTAAGTGTTGCAATATCTCATGAAGGAAATACTGGACAATCAAATTAATGACTTTCCAGGCTTCAGGATGCCTTTCTACACTATATAAAGGTGGAAATTTACATTGGAAACGTTTGGTTTAGCTGTTATAAAAGTTTGGTTTTTTAGTGCTGTAAATGCATTTTCAGCTCGCGCTGTACACATTTGCTATGAGAGGCATTATCTCATAAGGGAAATATTGGACAATCAAATTAATGACTGCCCAGGCTTCAGGATGTCTTTTTACACTATATAAAGGTGGAAATTTACATTGGAAACGTTTGGTTTAGCTGTTATAAAAGTTTGTTTTTTTAGTGCTGTAAATGCATTTTCAGCTCGCACTGTACACATTTGCTATGAGAGGCATTATCTCATAAGGGAAATATTGGACAATCAAATTAATGACTGCCCAGGCTTCAGGATGTCTTTTTACACTATATAAAGGTGGAAATTTACATTGGAAACGTTTGGTTTAGCTGTTATAAAAGTTTGTTTTTTTAGTGCTGTAAATGCATTTTCAGCTCGCACTGTACACATTTGCTATGAGAGGCATTATCTCATAAGGGAAATATTGGACAATCAAATTAATGACTGCCCAGGCTTCAGGATGTCTTTTTACACTATATAAAGGTGGAAATTTACATTTGAAACGTTTGGTTTAGCTGTTATAAAAGTTTGGTTTTTTAGTGCTGAAAATGCATTTTCAGCTCGCGCTGTACACATTTGCTATGAGAGGCATTATCTCATAAGGGAAATATTGGACAATCAAATTAATGACTGCCCAGGCTTCAGGATGTCTTTTTACACTATATAAAGGTGGAAATTTACATTGGAAACGTTTGGTTTAGCTGTTATAAAAGTTTGGTTTTTTAGTGCTGTAAATGCATTTTCAGCTCGCGCTGTACACATTTGCTATGAGAGGCATTATCTCATAAGGGAAATATTGGACAATCAAATTAATGACTGCCCAGGTTTCAGGATGTCTTTTTACACTATATAAAGGTGGAAATTTACATTGGAAACGTTTGGTTTAGGTGTTATATAAGTTTGGTTTTTTAGTGCTGAAAATGCATTTTCAGCTCGCACTGTACACATTTGCTATGTGAGGCATTATCTCATAAGGGAAATACTGGACAATCAAATTAATGACTTCCCAGGCTTCAGGATGCCTTTTTACACTCTATAAATGTGGAAATTTACATTGGAAACGTTTGGTTTAGCTGTTAATGAAGTTTCGTTTTTTTAGTGCTGAAAATTCATTGTCTGCTGGCGCTGTACACTTTTTCAAAGTTTTGCTTTATCTCATGTAGGAAATACTGGACAATCAAATTAATGACTTTCCAGGCTTCAGGATGCCTTTCTACACTATATAAAGGTGGAAATTTACATTGGAAACGTTTGGTTTAGCTGTTATAAAAGTTTGTTTTTTTAGTGCTGTAAATGCATTTTCAGCTCGCGCTGTACACATTTGCTATGTGAGGCATTATCTCATAAGGGAAATACTGGACAATCAAATTAATGACTGCCCAGGCTTCAGGATGTCTTTTTACACTATATAAAGGTGGAAATTTACATTGGAAACGTTTGGTTTAGCTGTTATAAAAGTTTGGTTTTTTTAGTGCTGAAAATTCATTGTCTGCTGGCGCTGTACACTTTTTCTAAGTGTTGCAATATCTCATGAAGGAAATACTGGACAATCAAATTAATGACTTTCCAGGCTCCAGGATGCCTTTCTACACTATATAAAGGTGGAAATTTACATTGGAAACGTTTGGTTTAGCTGTTATAAAAGTTTGGTTTTTTAGTGCTGTAAATGCATTTTCAGCTCGCGCTGTACACATTTGCTATGAGAGGCATTATCTCATAAGGGAAATATTGGACAATCAAATTAATGACTGCCCAGGCTTCAGGATGTCTTTTTACACTATATAAAGGTGGAAATTTACATTGGAAACGTTTAGTTTAGCTGTTAATGAAGTTTCGTTTTTTTAGTGCTGAAAATTCATTGTCTACTGGCGCTGTACACTTTTTCTAAGTGTTGCAATATCTCATGAAGGAAATACTGGACAATCAAATTAATGACTTTCCAGGCTTCAGGATGCCTTTCTACACTATATAAAGGTGGAAATTTACATTGGAAACGTTTGGTTTAGCTGTTATAAAAGTTTGGTTTTTTAGTGCTGTAAATGCATTTTCAGCTCGCGCTGTACACATTTGCTATGAGAGGCATTATCTCATAAGGGAAATATTGGACAATCAAATTAATGACTGCCCAGGCTTCAGGATGTCTTTTTACACTATATAAAGGTGGAAATTTACATTGGAAACGTTTGGTTTAGCTGTTATAAAAGTTTAGTTTTTTAGTGCTGAAAATGCATTTTCAGCTCGCACTGTACACATTTGCTATGTGAGGCATTATCTCATAAGGGAAATACTGGACAATCAAATTAATGACTTCCCAGGCTTCAGGATGCATTTTTACACTCTATAAATGTGGAAATTTACATTGGAAACGTTTGGTTTAGCTGTTATAAAAGTTTGTTTTTTTAGTGCTGTAAATGCATTTTCAGCTCGCGCTGTACACATTTGCTATGTGAGGCATTATCTCATAAGGGAAATACTGGACAATCAAATTAATGACTGCCCAGGCTTCAGGATGTCTTTTTACACTATATAAAGGTGGAAATTTACATTGGAAACGTTTGGTTTAGCTGTTATAAAAGTTTGGTTTTTTAGTGCTGAAAATGCATTTTCAGCTCGCACTGTACACATTTGCTATGTGAGGCATTATCTCATAAGGGAAATACTGGACAATCAAATTAATGACTTCCCAGGCTTCAGGATGCCTTTTTACACTCTATAAATGTGGAAATTTACATTGGAAACGTTTGGTTTAGCTGTTAATGAAGTTTCGTTTTTTTAGTGCTGAAAATTCATTGTCTGCTGGCGCTGTACACTTTTTCTAAGTGTTGCAATATCTCATGAAGGAAATACTGGACAATCAAATTAATGACTTTCCAGGCTTCAGGATGCCTTTCTACACTATATAAAGGTGGAAATTTACATTGGAAACGTTTGGTTTAGCTGTTATAAAAGTTTGGTTTTTTAGTGCTGTAAATGCATTTTCAGCTCGCGCTGTACACATTTGCTATGAGAGGCATTATCTCATAAGGGAAATATTGGACAATCAAATTAATGACTGCCCAGGCTTCAGGATGTCTTTTTACACTATATAAAGGTGGAAATTTACATTGGAAACGTTTAGTTTAGCTGTTAATGAAGTTTCGTTTTTTTAGTGCTGGAAATTCATTGTCTGCTGGCGCTGTACACTTTTTCTAAGTGTTGCAATATCTCATGAAGGAAATACTGGACAATCAAATTAAAGACTTTCCAGGCTTCAGGATGCCTTTTTACACTATATAAAGGTGGAAATTTACATTGGAAACGTTTGGTTTAGCTGTTATAAAAGTTTGGTTTTTTAGTGCTGTAAATGCATTTTCAGCTCGCGCTGTACACATTTGCTATGAGAGGCATTATCTCATAAGGGAAATATTGGACAATCAAATTAATGACTGCCCAGGCTTCAGGGTGTCTTTTTACACTATATAAAGGTGGAAATTTACATTGGAAACATTTAGTTTAGCTGTTAATGAAGTTTCGTTTTTTTAGTGCTGAAAATTCATTGTCTGCTGGCGCTGTACACTTTTTCTAAGTGTTGCAATATCTCATGAAGGAAATACTGGACAATCAAATTAATGACTTTCCAGGCTTCAGGATGCCTTTCTACACTATATAAAGGTGGAAATTTACATTGGAAACGTTTGGTTTAGCTGTTATAAAAGTTTGTTTTTTTAGTGCTGTAAATGCATTTTCAGCTCGCGCTGTACACATTTGCTATGAGAGGCATTATCTCATAAGGGAAATATTGGACAATCAAATTAATGACTGCCCAGGCTTCAGGATGTCTTTTTACACTATATAAAGGTGGAAATTTACATTGGAAACGTTTGGTTTAGCTGTTATAAAAGTTTGGTTTTTTAGTGCTGTAAATGCATTTTCAGCTCGCGCTGTACACATTTGCTATGAGAGGCATTATCTCATAAGGGAAATATTGGACAATCAAATTAATGACTGCCCAGGCTTCAGGATGTCTTTTTACACTATATAAAGGTGGAAATTTACATTGGAAACGTTTGGTTTAGCTGTTATAAAAGTTTGGTTTTTTAGTGCTGAAAATGCATTTTCAGCTCGCACTGTACACATTTGCTATGTGAGGCATTATCTCATAAGGGAAATACTGGACAATCAAATTAATGACTTCCCAGGCTTCAGGATGCATTTTTACACTCTATAAATGTGGAAATTTACATTGGAAACGTTTGGTTTAGCTGTTATAAAAGTTTGTTTTTTTAGTGCTGTAAATGCATTTTCAGCTCGCGCTGTACACATTTGCTATGTGAGGCATTATCTCATAAGGGAAATACTGGACAATCAAATTATTGACTGCCCAGGCTTCAGGATGTCTTTTTACACTATATAAAGGTGGAAATTTACATTGGAAACGTTTGGTTTAGCTGTTATAAAAGTTTGGTTTTTTAGTGCTGAAAATGCATTTTCAGCTCGCACTGTACACATTTGCTATGTGAGGCATTATCTCATAAGGGAAATACTGGACAATCAAATTAATGACTTCCCAGGCTTCAGGATGCCTTTTTACACTCTATAAATGTGGAAATTTACATTGGAAACGTTTGGTTTAGCTGTTAATGAAGTTTCGTTTTTTTAGTGCTGAAAATTCATTGTCTGCTGGCGCTGTACACTTTTTCTAAGTGTTGCAATATCTCATGAAGGAAATACTGGACAATCAAATTAATGACTTTCCAGGCTTCAGGATGCCTTTCTACACTATATAAAGGTGGAAATTTACATTGGAAACGTTTGGTTTAGCTGTTATAAAAGTTTGGTTTTTTAGTGCTGTAAATGCATTTTCAGCTCGCGCTGTACACATTTGCTATGAGAGGCATTATCTCATAAGGGAAATATTGGACAATCAAATTAATGACTGCCCAGGCTTCAGGATGTCTTTTTACACTATATAAAGGTGGAAATTTACATTGGAAACGTTTAGTTTAGCTGTTAATGAAGTTTCGTTTTTTTAGTGCTGGAAATTCATTGTCTGCTGGCGCTGTACACTTTTTCTAAGTGTTGCAATATCTCATGAAGGAAATACTGGACAATCAAATTAAAGACTTTCCAGGCTTCAGGATGCCTTTTTACACTATATAAAGGTGGAAATTTACATTGGAAACGTTTGGTTTAGCTGTTATAAAAGTTTGGTTTTTTAGTGCTGTAAATGCATTTTCAGCTCGCGCTGTACACATTTGCTATGAGAGGCATTATCTCATAAGGGAAATATTGGACAATCAAATTAATGACTGCCCAGGCTTCAGGATGTCTTTTTACACTATATAAAGGTGGAAATTTACATTGGAAACATTTAGTTTAGCTGTTAATGAAGTTTCGTTTTTTTAGTGCTGAAAATTCATTGTCTGCTGGCGCTGTACACTTTTTCTAAGTGTTGCAATATCTCATGAAGGAAATACTGGACAATCAAATTAATGACTTTCCAGGCTTCAGGATGCCTTTCTACACTATATAAAGGTGGAAATTTACATTGGAAACGTTTGGTTTAGCTGTTATAAAAGTTTGTTTTTTTAGTGCTGTAAATGCATTTTCAGCTCGCGCTGTACACATTTGCTATGAGAGGCATTATCTCATAAGGAAAATATTGGACAATCAAATTAATGACTGCCCAGGCTTCAGGATGTCTTTTTACACTATATAAAGGTGGAAATTTACATTGGAAACGTTTGGTTTAGCTGTTATAAAAGTTTGGTTTTTTAGTGCTGTAAATGCATTTTCAGCTCGCGCTGTACACATTTGCTATGAGAGGCATTATCTCATAAGGGAAATATTGGACAATCAAATTAATGGCTGCCCGGGCTTCAGGATGTCTTTTTACACTATATAAAGGTGGAAATTTACATTGGAAACGTTTAGTTTAGCTGTTAATGAAGTTTCGTTTTTTTAGTGCTGAAAATTCATTGTCTGCTGGCGCTGTACACTTTTTCTAAATGTTGCAATATCTCATGAAGGAAATACTGGACAATCAAATTAATGACTTTCCAGGCTTCAGGATGCCTTTCTACACTATATAAAGGTGGAAATTTACATTGGAAACGTTTGGTTTAGCTTTTATAAAAGTTTGGTTTTTTAGTGCTGTAAATGCATTTTCAGCTCGCGCTGTACACATTTGCTATGAGAGGCATTATCTCATAAGGGAAATATTGGACAATCAAATTAATGACTGCCCAGGCTTCAGGATGTCTTTTTACACTATATAAAGGAGGAAATTTACATTGGAAACGTTTGGTTTAGGTGTTATAAAAGTTTGGTTTTTTAGTGCTGAAAATGCATTTTCAGCTCGCGCTGTACACATTTGCAATGAGAGGCATTATCTCATAAGGGAAATACTGGACAATCAAATTAATGACTTCCCAGGCTTCAGGTTGCCTTTTTACACTCTATAAATGTGGAAATTTACATTGGAAACGTTTGGTATAGCTGTTAATGAAGTTTCGTTTTTTTTAGTGCTGAAAATTCATTGTCTGCTGGCGCTGTACACTTTTTCTAAGTGTTGCAATATCTCATGAAGGAAATACTGGACAATCAAATTAATGACTTTCCAGGCTTCAGGATGCCTTTCTACACTATATAAAGGTGGAAATTTACATTGGAAACGTTTGGTTTAGCTGTTATAAAAGTTTGGGTTTTTAGTGCTGTAAATGCATTTTCAGCTCGCGCTGTACACATTTGCTATGAGAGGCATTATCTCATAAGGGAAATATTGGACAATCAAATTAATGACTGCCCAGGCTTCAGGATGTCTTTTTACACTATATAAAGGTGGAAATTTACATTGGAAACGTTTGGTTTAGCTGTTATAAAAGTTTGGTTTTTTAGTGCTGAAAATGCATTTTCAGCTCGCGCTGTACACATTTGCAATGAGAGGCATTATCTCATAAGGGAAATACTGGACAATCAAATTAATGACTTCCCAGGCTTCAGGTTGCCTTTTTACACTCTATAAATGTGGAAATTTACATTGGAAACGTTTGGTATAGCTGTTAATGAAGTTTCGTTTTTTTTAGTGCTGAAAATTCATTGTCTGCTGGCGCTGTACACTTTTTCTAAGTGTTGCAATATCTCATGAAGGAAATACTGGACAATCAAATTAATGACTTTCCAGGCTTCAGGATGCCTTTCTACACTATATAAAGGTGGAAATTTACATTGGAAACGTTTGGTTTAGCTGTTATAAAAGTTTGGGTTTTTAGTGCTGTAAATGCATTTTCAGCTCGCGCTGTACACATTTGCTATGAGAGGCATTATCTCATAAGGGAAATATTGGACAATCAAATTAATGACTGCCCAGGCTTCAGGATGTCTTTTTACACTATATAAAGGTGGAAATTTACATTGGAAACGTTTGGTTTAGCTGTTATAAAAGTTTGTTTTTTTAGTGCTGTAAATGCATTTTCAGCTCGCACTGTACACATTTGCTATGAGAGGCATTATCTCATAAGGGAAATATTGGACAATCAAATTAATGACTGCCCAGGCTTCAGGATGTCTTTTTACACTATATAAAGGTGGAAATTTACATTGGAAACGTTTACTTTAGCTGTTAATGAAGTTTCGTTTATTTAGTGCTGATAATTCATTGTCTGCTGGCGCTGTACACTTTTTCTAAGTGTTGCAATATCTCATGAAGGAAATACTGGACAATCAAATTAATGACTTTCCAGGCTTCAGGATGCCTTTCTACACTATATAAAGGTGGAAATTTACATTGGAAACGTTTGGTTTAGCTGTTATAAAAGTTTGTTTTTTTAGTGCTGTAAATGCATTTTCAGCTCGCACTGTACACATTTGCTATGTGAGGCATTATCTCATAAGGGAAATACTGGACAATCAAATTAATGACTTCCCAGGCTTCAGGATGCCTTTTTACACTCTATAAATGTGGAAATTTACATTGGAAACGTTTGGTTTAGCTGTTAATGAAGTTTCGTTTTTTTTAGTGCTGAAAATTCATTGTCTGCTGGCGCTGTACACTTTTTCTAAGTGTTGCAATATCTCATGAAGGAAATACTATACAATCAAATTAATGACTTTCCAGGCTTCAGGATGCCTTTCTACACTATATAAAGGTGGAAATTTACATTGGAAACGTTTGGTTTAGCTGTTATAAAAGTTTGTTTTTTTAGTGCTGTAAATGCATTTTCAGCTCGCGCTGTACACATTTGCTATGAGAGGCATTATCTCATAAGGGAAATATTGGACAATCAAATTAATGACTGCCCAGGCTTCAGGATGTCTTTTTACACTATATAAAGGTGGAAATTTACATTGGAAACGTTTGGTTTAGCTGTTATAAAAGTTTGTTTTTTTAGTGCTGTAAATGCATTTTCAGCTCGCACTGTACACATTTGCTATGAGAGGCATTATCTCATAAGGGAAATATTGGACAATCAAATTAATGACTGCCCAGGCTTCAGGATGTCTTTTTACACTATATAAAGGTGGAAATTTACATTGGAAACGTTTACTTTAGCTGTTAATGAAGTTTCGTTTATTTAGTGCTGAAAATTCATTGTCTGCTGGCGCTGTACACTTTTTCTAAGTGTTGCAATATCTCATGAAGGAAATACTGGACAATCAAATTAATGACTTTCCAGGCTTCAGGATGCCTTTCTACACTATATAAAGGTGGAAATTTACATTGGAAACGTTTCGTTTAGCTGTTATAAAAGTTTGTTTTTTTAGTGCTGTAAATGCATTTTCAGCTCGCACTGTACACATTTGCTATGTGAGGCATTATCTCATAAGGGAAATACTGGACAATCAAATTAATGACTTCCCAGGCTTCAGGATGCCTTTTTACACTCTATAAATGTGGAAATTTACATTGGAAACGTTTGGTTTAGGTGTTATATAAGTTTGTTTTTTTAGTGCTGAAAATGCATTTTCAGCTCGCACTGTACACATTTGCTATGTGAGGCATTATCTCATAAGGGAAATACTGGACAATCAAATTAATGACTTCCCAGGCTTCAGGATGCCTTTTTACACTCTATAAATGTGGAAATTTACATTGGAAACGTTTGGTTTAGCTGTTAATGAAGTTTCGTTTTTTTAGTGCTGTAAATGCATTGTCTGCTGGCGCTGTACACTTTTTCTAAGTGTTGCAATATCTCATGAAGGAAATACTGGACAATCAAATTAATGACTTTCCAGGCTTCAGGATGCCTTTCTACACTATATAAAGGTGGAAATTTACATTGGAAACGTTTGGTTTAGCTGTTATAAAAGTTTGTTTTTTTAGTGCTGTAAATGCATTTTCAGCTCGCACTGTACACATTTGCTATGTGAGGCATTATCTCATAAGGGAAATACTGGACAATCAAATTAATGACTTCCCAGGCTTCAGGATGCCTTTTTACACTATATAAAGGTGGAAATTTACATTGGAAACGTTTGGTTTAGCTGTTATAAAAGTTTGGTTTTTTAGTGCTGAAAATGCATTTTCAGCTCGCACTGTACACATTTGCTATGTGAGGCATTATCTCATAAGGGAAATACTGGACAATCAAATTAATGACTGCCCAGGCTTCAGGATGTCTTTTTACACTCTATAAATGTGGAAATTTACATTGGAAACGTTTGGTTTAGCTGTTAATGAAGTTTCGTTTTTTTAGTGCTGAAAATTCATTGTCTACTGGCGCTGTACACTTTTTCTAAGTGTTGCAATATCTCATGAAGGAAATACTGGACAATCAAATTAATGACTTTCCAGGCTTCAGGATGCCTTTCTACACTATATAAAGGTGGAAATTTACATTGGAAACGTTTGGTTTAGCTGTTATAAAAGTTTGGTTTTTTAGTGCTGTAAATGCATTTTCAGCTCGCGCTGTACACATTTGCTATGAGAGGCATTATCTCATAAGGGAAATATTGGACAATCAAATTAATGACTGCCCAGGCTTCAGGATGTCTTTTTACACTATATAAAGGTGGAAATTTACATTGGAAACGTTTAGTTTAGCTGTTAATGAAGTTTCGTTTTTTTAGTGCTGAAAATTCATTGTCTACTGGCGCTGTACACTTTTTCTAAGTGTTGCAATATCTCATGAAGGAAATACTGGACAATCAAATTAATGACTTTCCAGGCTTCAGGATGCCTTTCTACACTATATAAAGGTGGAAATTTACATTGGAAACGTGTGGTTTAGCTGTTATAAAAGTTTGGTTTTTTAGTGCTGTAAATGCATTTTCAGCTCGCGCTGTACACATTTGCTATGAGAGGCATTATCTCATAAGGGAAATATTGGACAATCAAATTAATGACTGCCCAGGCTTCAGGATGTCTTTTTACACTATATAAAGGTGGAAATTTACATTGGAAACGTTTGGTTTAGCTGTTATAAAAGTTTGGTTTTTTAGTGCTGAAAATGCATTTTCAGCTCGCACTGTACACATTTGCTATGTGAGGCATTATCTCATAAGGGAAATACTGGACAATCAAATTAATGACTTCCCAGGCTTCAGGATGCATTTTTACACTCTATAAATGTGGAAATTTACATTGGAAACGTTTGGTTTAGCTGTTATAAAAGTTTGTTTTTTTAGTGCTGTAAATGCATTTTCAGCTCGCGCTGTACACATTTGCTATGTGAGGCATTATCTCATAAGGGAAATACTGGACAATCAAATTAATGACTGCCCAGGCTTCAGGATGTCTTTTTACACTATATAAAGGTGGAAATTTACATTGGAAACGTTTGGTTTAGCTGTTATAAAAGTTTGGTTTTTTAGTGCTGAAAATGCATTTTCAGCTCGCACTGTACACATTTGCTATGTGAGGCATTATCTCATAAGGGAAATACTGGACAATCAAATTAATGACTTCCCAGGCTTCAGGATGCCTTTTTACACTCTATAAATGTGGAAATTTACATTGGAAACGTTTGGTTTAGCTGTTAATGAAGTTTCGTTTTTTTAGTGCTGAAAATTCATTGTCTGCTGGCGCTGTACACTTTTTCTAAGTGTTGCAATATCTCATGAAGGAAATACTGGACAATCAAATTAATGACTTTCCAGGCTTCAGGATGCCTTTCTACACTATATAAAGGTGGAAATTTACATTGGAAACGTTTGGTTTAGCTGTTATAAAAGTTTGGTTTTTTAGTGCTGTAAATGCATTTTCAGCTCGCGCTGTACACATTTGCTATGAGAGGCATTATCTCATAAGGGAAATATTGGACAATCAAATTAATGACTGCCCAGGCTTCAGGATGTCTTTTTACACTATATAAAGGTGGAAATTTACATTGGAAACGTTTAGTTTAGCTGTTAATGAAGTTTCGTTTTTTTAGTGCTGGAAATTCATTGTCTGCTGGCGCTGTACACTTTTTCTAAGTGTTGCAATATCTCATGAAGGAAATACTGGACAATCAAATTAAAGACTTTCCAGGCTTCAGGATGCCTTTTTACACTATATAAAGGTGGAAATTTACATTGGAAACGTTTGGTTTAGCTGTTATAAAAGTTTGGTTTTTTAGTGCTGTAAATGCATTTTCAGCTCGCGCTGTACACATTTGCTATGAGAGGCATTATCTCATAAGGGAAATATTGGACAATCAAATTAATGACTGCCCAGGCTTCAGGATGTCTTTTTACACTATATAAAGGTGGAAATTTACATTGGAAACATTTAGTTTAGCTGTTAATGAAGTTTCGTTTTTTTAGTGCTGAAAATTCATTGTCTGCTGGCGCTGTACACGTTTTCTAAGTGTTGCAATATCTCATGAAGGAAATACTGGACAATCAAATTAATGACTTTCCAGGCTTCAGGATGCCTTTCTACACTATATAAAGGTGGAAATTTACATTGGAAACGTTTGGTTTAGCTGTTATAAAAGTTTGTTTTTTTAGTGCTGTAAATGCATTTTCAGCTCGCGCTGTACACATTTGCTATGAGAGGCATTATCTCATAAGGGAAATATTGGACAATCAAATTAATGACTGCCCAGGCTTCAGGATGTCTTTTTACACTATATAAAGGTGGAAATTTACATTGGAAACGTTTGGTTTAGCTGTTATAAAAGTTTGGTTTTTTAGTGCTGTAAATGCATTTTCAGCTCGCGCTGTACACATTTGCTATGAGAGGCATTATCTCATAAGGGAAATATTGGACAATCAAATTAATGGCTGCCCGGGCTTCAGGATGTCTTTTTACACTATATAAAGGTGGAAATTTACATTGGAAACGTTTAGTTTAGCTGTTAATGAAGTTTCGTTTTTTTAGTGCTGAAAATTCATTGTCTGCTGGCGCTGTACACTTTTTCTAAATGTTGCAATATCTCATGAAGGAAATACTGGACAATCAAATTAATGACTTTCCAGGCTTCAGGATGCCTTTCTACACTATATAAAGGTGGAAATTTACATTGGAAACGTTTGGTTTAGCTTTTATAAAAGTTTGGTTTTTTAGTGCTGTAAATGCATTTTCAGCTCGCGCTGTACACATTTGCTATGAGAGGCATTATCTCATAAGGGAAATATTGGACAATCAAATTAATGACTGCCCAGGCTTCAGGATGTCTTTTTACACTATATAAAGGAGGAAATTTACATTGGAAACGTTTGGTTTAGGTGTTATAAAAGTTTGGTTTTTTAGTGCTGAAAATGCATTTTCAGCTCGCGCTGTACACATTTGCAATGAGAGGCATTATCTCATAAGGGAAATACTGGACAATCAAATTAATGACTTCCCAGGCTTCAGGATGCCTTTTTACACTCTATAAATGTGGAAATTTACATTGGAAACGTTTGGTTTAGCTGTTAATGAAGTTTCGTTTTTTTTAGTGCTGAAAATTCATTGTCTGCTGGCGCTGTACACTTTTTCTAAGTGTTGCAATATCTCATGAAGGAAATACTGGACAATCAAATTAATGACTTTCCAGGCTTCAGGATGCCTTTCTACACTATATAAAGGTGGAAATTTACATTGGAAACGTTTGGTTAGCTGTTATAAAAGTTTGGTTTTTTAGTGCTGTAAATGCATTTTCAGCTCGCGCTGTACACATTTGCTATGAGAGGCATTATCTCATAAGGGAAATATTGGACAATCAAATTAATGACTGCCCAGGCTTCAGGATGTCTTTTTACACTATATAAAGGTGGAAATTTACATTGGAAACGTTTGGTTTAGCTGTTATAAAAGTTTGTTTTTTTAGTGCTGTAAATGCATTTTCAGCTCGCACTGTACACATTTGCTATGAGAGGCATTATCTCATAAGGGAAATATTGGACAATCAAATTAATGACTGCCCAGGCTTCAGGATGTCTTTTTACACTATATAAAGGTGGAAATTTACATTGGAAACGTTTACTTTAGCTGTTAATGAAGTTTCGTTTATTTAGTGCTGAAAATTCATTGTCTGCTGGCGCTGTACACTTTTTCTAAGTGTTGCAATATCTCATGAAGGAAATACTGGACAATCAAATTAATGACTTTCCAGGCTTCAGGATGCCTTTCTACACTATATAAAGGTGGAAATTTACATTGGAAACGTTTGGTTTAGCTGTTATAAAAGTTTGTTTTTTTAGTGCTGTAAATGCATTTTCAGCTCGCACTGTACACATTTGCTATGTGAGGCATTATCTCATAAGGGAAATACTGGACAATCAAATTAATGACTTCCCAGGCTTCAGGATGCCTTTTTACACTCTATAAATGTGGAAATTTACATTGGAAACGTTTGGTTTAGCTGTTAATGAAGTTTCGTTTTTTTTAGTGCTGAAAATTCATTGTCTGCTGGCGCTGTACACTTTTTCTAAGTGTTGCAATATCTCATGAAGGAAATACTGGACAATCAAATTAATGACTTTCCAGGCTTCAGGATGCCTTTCTACACTATATAAAGGTGGAAATTTACATTGGAAACGTTTGGTTTAGCTGTTATAAAAGTTTGGTTTTTTAGTGCTGTAAATGCATTTTCAGCTCGCGCTGTACACATTTGCTATGAGAGGCATTATCTCATAAGGGAAATATTGGACAATCAAATTAATGACTGCCCAGGCTTCAGGATGTCTTTTTACACTATATAAAGGTGGAAATTTACATTGGAAACGTTTGGTTTAGCTGTTATAAAAGTTTGTTTTTTTAGTGCTGTAAATGCATTTTCAGCTCGCACTGTACACATTTGCTATGAGAGGCATTATCTCATAAGGGAAATATTGGACAATCAAATTAATGACTGCCCAGGCTTCAGGATGTCTTTTTACACTATATAAAGGTGGAAATTTACATTGGAAACGTTTACTTTAGCTGTTAATGAAGTTTCGTTTATTTAGTGCTGAAAATTCATTGTCTGCTGGCGCTGTACACTTTTTCTAAGTGTTGCAATATCTCATGAAGGAAATACTGGACAATCAAATTAATGACTTTCCAGGCTTCAGGATGCCTTTCTACACTATATAAAGGTGGAAATTTACATTGGAAACGTTTCGTTTAGCTGTTATAAAAGTTTGTTTTTTTAGTGCTGTAAATGCATTTTCAGCTCGCACTGTACACATTTGCTATGTGAGGCATTATCTCATAAGGGAAATACTGGACAATCAAATTAATGACTTCCCAGGCTTCAGGATGCCTTTTTACACTCTATAAATGTGGAAATTTACATTGGAAACGTTTGGTTTAGCTGTTAATGAAGTTTCGTTTTTTTAGTGCTGAAAATTCATTGTCTGCTGGCGCTGTACACTTTTTCTAAGTGTTGCAATATCTCATGAAGGAAATACTTGACAATCAAATTAATGACTTTCCAGGCTTCAGGATGCCTTTCTACACTATATAAAGGTGGAAATTTACATTGGAAACGTTTGGTTTAGCTGTTATAAAAGTTTGTTTTTTTTAGTGCTGAAAATGCATTTTCAGCTCGCACTGTACACATTTGCTATGTGAGGCATTATCTCATAAGGGAAATACTGGATAATCAAATTAATGACTGCCCAGGCTTCAGGATGTCTTTTTACACTATATAAAGGTGGAAATTTACATTGGAAACGTTTGGTTTAGCTGTTATAAAAGTTTGGTTTTTTAGTGCTGAAAATGCATTTTCAGCTCGCACTGTACACATTTGCTATGTGAGGCATTATCTCATAAGGGAAATACTGGACAATCAAATTAATGACTGCCCAGGCTTCAGGATGCCTTTTTACACTCTATAAATGTGGAAATTTACATTGGAAACCTTTGGTTTAGCTGTTAATGAAGTTTCGTTTTTTTAGTGCTGAAAATTCATTGTCTGCTGGCGCTGTACACTTTTTCTAAGTGTTGCAATATCTCATGAAGGAAATACTGGACAATCAAATTAATGACTTTCCAGGCTTCAGGATGCCTTTCTACACTATATAAAGGTGGAAATTTACATTTGAAACGTTTGGTTTAGCTGTTATAAAAGTTTGGTTTTTTAGTGCTGTAAATGCATTTTCAGCTCGCGCTGTACACATTTGCTATGAGAGGCATTATCTCATAAGGGAAATATTGGACAATCAAATTAATGACTGCCCAGGCTTCAGGATGTCTTTTTACACTATATAAAGGTGGAAATTTACATTGGAAACGTTTGGTTTAGCTGTTATAAAAGTTTGTTTTTTTAGTGCTGAAAATGCATTTTCAGCTCGCACTGTACACATTTGCTATGTGAGGCATTATCTCCTAAGGGAAATACTGGACAATCAAATTAATGACTTCCCAGGCTTCAGGATGCCTTTTTACACTCTATAAATGTGGAAATTTACATTGGAAACGTTTGGTTTAGCTGTTAATGAAGTTTCGTTTTTTTAGTGCTGAAAATTCATTGTCTGCTGGCGCTGTACACTTTTTCTAAGTGTTGCAATATCTCATGAAGGAAATACTGGACAATCAAATTAATGACTTTCCAGGCTTCAGGATGCCTTTCTACACTATATAAAGGTGGAAATTTACATTGGAAACGTTTGGTTTAGCTGTTAATGAAGTTTCGTTTTTTTTAGTGATGAAAATTCATTGTCTGCTGGCGCTGTACACTTTTTCTAAGTGTTGCAATATCTCATGAAGGAAATACTGGACAATCAAATTAATGACTTTCCAGGCTTCAGGATGCCTTTCTACACTATATAAAGGTGGAAATTTACATTGGAAACGTTTGGTTTAGCTGTTATAAAAGTTTGTTTTTTTAGTGCTGTAAATGCATTTTCAGCTCGCGCTGTACACATTTGCTATGAGAGGCATTATCTCATAAGGGAAATATTGGACAATCAAATTAATGACTGCCCAGGCTTCAGGGTGTCTTTTTACACTATATAAAGGTGGAAATTTACATTGGAAACGTTTGGTTTAGCTGTTATAAAAGTTTGTTTTTTTAGTGCTGTAAATGCATTTTCAGCTCGCGCTGTACACATTTGCTATGAGAGGCATTATCTCATAAGGGAAATATTGGACAATCAAATTAATGGCTGCCCAGGCTTCAGGATGTATTTTTACACTATATAAAGGTGGAAATTTACATTGGAAACGTTTAGTTTAGCTGTTAATGAAGTTTCGTTTTTTTAGTGCTGAAAATTCATTGTCTGCTGGCGCTGTACACTTTTTCTAAGTGTTGCAATATCTCATGAAGGAAATACTGGACAATCAAATTAATGACTTTCCAGGCTTCAGGATGCCTTTCTACACTATATAAAGGTGGAAATTTACATTGGAAACGTTTGGTTTAGCTGTTATAAATAGTTTGTTTTTTTAGTGCTGTAAATGCATTTTCAGCTCGCACTGTACACATTTGCTATGTGAGGCATTATCTCATAAGGGAAATACTGGACAATCAAATTAATGACTTCCCAGGCTTCAGGATGCCTTTTTACACTCTATAAATGTGGAAAATTACATTGGAAACGTTTGGTTTAGCTGTTAATGAAGTTTCGTTTTTTTAGTGCTGAAAATTCATTGTCTGCTGGCGCTGTACACTTTTTCTAAGTGTTGCAATATCTCATGAAGGAAATACTGGACAATCAAATTAATGACTTTCCAGGCTTCAGGATGCCTTTCTACACTATATAAAGGTGGAAATTTACATTGGAAACGTTTGGTTTAGCTGTTATAAAAGTTTGGTTTTTTAGTGCTGTAAATGCATTTTCAGCTCGCGCTGTACACATTTGCTATGAGAGGCATTATCTCATAAGGGAAATATTGGACAATCAAATTAATGACTGCCCAGGCTTCAGGATGTCTTTTTACACTATATAAGGGTGGAAATTTACATTGGAAACGTTTAGTTTAGGCTGTTAATGAAGTTTCGTTTTTTTAGTGCTGAAAATTCATTGTCTGCTGGCGCTGTACACTTTTTCTAAGTGTTGCAATATCTCATGAAGGAAATACTGGACAATCAAATTAATGACTTTCCAGGCTTCAGGATGCCTTTCTACACTATATAAAGGTGGAAATGTACATTGGAAACGTTTGGTTTAGCTGTTATAAAAGTTTGGTTTTTTAGTGCTGTAAATGCATTTTCAGCTCGCGCTGTACACATTTGCTATGAGAGGCATTATCTCATAAGGGAAATATTGGACAATCAAATTAATGACTGCCCAGGCTTCAGGATGTCTTTTTACACTATATAAAGGTGGAAATTTACATTGGAAACGTTTGGTTTAGCTGTTATAAAAGTTTGGTTTTTTTAGTGCTGAAAATGCATTTTCAGCTCGCACTGTCCACATTTGCTATGTGAGGCATTATCTCATAAGGGAAATACTGGACAATCAAATTAATGACTGCCCAGGCTTCAGGATGTCTTTTTACACTATATAAAGGTGGAAATTTACATTTGAAACGTTTGGTTTAGCTGTTATAAAAGTTTGGTTTTTTAGTGCTGTAAATGCATTTTCAGCTCGCGCTGTACACATTTGCTATGAGAGGCATTATCTCATAAGGGAAATATTGGACAATCAAATTAATGACTGCCCAGGCTTCAGGATGTCTTTTTACACTATATAAAGGTGGAAATTTACATTGGAAACGTTTGGTTTAGCTGTTATAAAAGTTTGGTTTTTTAGTGCTGAAAATGCATTTTCAGCTCGCACTGTACACATTTGCTATGTGAGGCATTATCTCATAAGGGAAATACTGGACAATCAAATTAATGACTTCCCAGGCTTCAGGATGCCTTTTTACACTCTATAAATGTGGAAATTTACATTGGAAACGTTTGGTTTAGCTGTTAATGAAGTTTCGTTTTTTTAGTGCTGAAAATTCATTGTCTGCTGGCGCTGTACACTTTTTCTAAGTGTTGCAATATCTCATGAAGGAAATACTGGACAATCAAATTAATGACTTTCCAGGCTTCAGGATGCCTTTCTACACTATATAAAGGTGGAAATTTACATTGGAAACGTTTGGTTTAGCTGTTATAAAAGTTTGGTTTTTTAGTGCTGTAAATACATTTTCAGCTCGCGCTGTACACATTTGCTATGAGAGGCATTATCTCATAAGGGAAATATTGGACAATCAAATTAATGACTGCCCAGGCTTCAGGATGTCTTTTTACACTATATAAAGGTGGAAATTTACATTGGAAACGTTTGGTTTAGCTGTTATAAAAGTTTGTTTTTTTAGTGCTGTAAATGCATTTTCAGCTCGCGCTGTACACATTTGCTATGAGAGGCATTATCTCATAAGGGAAACATTGGACAATCAAATTAATGGCTGCCCAGGCTTCAGGATGTCTTTTTACACTATATAAAGGTGGACATTTACATTGGAAACGTTTAGTTTAGCTGTTAATGAAGTTTCGTTTTTTTAGTGCTGAAAATTCATTGTCTGCTGGCGCTGTACACTTTTTCTAAGTGTTGCAATATCTCATGAAGGAAATACTGGACAATCAAATTAATGACTTTCCAGGCTTCAGATGCCTTTCTACACTATATAAAGGTGGAAATTTACATTGGAAACGTTTGGTTTAGCTGTTATAAATAGTTTGTTTTTTTAGTGCTGTAAATGCATTTTCAGCTCGCACTGTACACATTTGCTATGTGAGGCATTATCTCATAAGGGAAATACTGGACAATCAAATTAATGACTTCCCAGGCTTCAGGATGCATTTTTACACTCTATAAATGTGGAAATTTACATTGGAAACGTTTGGTTTAGCTGTTATAAAAGTTTGTTTTTTTAGTGCTGTAAATGCATTTTCAGCTCGCGCTGTACACATTTGCTATGTGAGGCATTATCTCATAAGGGAAATACTGGACAATCAAATTAATGACTGCCCAGGCTTCAGGATGTCTTTTTACACTATATAAAGGTGGAAATTTACATTGGAAACGTTTGGTTTAGCTGTTATAAAAGTTTGGTTTTTTAGTGCTGAAAATGCATTTTCAGCTCGCACTGTACACATTTGCTATGTGAGGCATTATCTCATAAGGGAAATACTGGACAATCAAATTAATGACTTCCCAGGCTTCAGGATGCCTTTTTACACTCTATAAATGTGGAAATTTACATTGGAAACGTTTGGTTTAGCTGTTAATGAAGTTTCGTTTTTTTAGTGCTGAAAATTCATTGTCTGCTGGCGCTGTACACTTTTTCTAAGTGTTGCAATATCTCATGAAGGAAATACTGGACAATCAAATTAATGACTTTCCAGGCTTCAGGATGCCTTTCTACACTATATAAAGGTGGAAATTTACATTGGAAACGTTTGGTTTAGCTGTTATAAAAGTTTGGTTTTTTAGTGCTGTAAATGCATTTTCAGCTCGCGCTGTACACATTTGCTATGAGAGGCATTATCTCATAAGGGAAATATTGGACAATCAAATTAATGACTGCCCAGGCTTCAGGATGTCTTTTTACACTATATAAAGGTGGAAATTTACATTGGAAACGTTTAGTTTAGCTGTTAATGAAGTTTCGTTTTTTTAGTGCTGGAAATTCATTGTCTGCTGGCGCTGTACACTTTTTCTAAGTGTTGCAATATCTCATGAAGGAAATACTGGACAATCAAATTAAAGACTTTCCAGGCTTCAGGATGCCTTTTTACACTATATAAAGGTGGAAATTTACATTGGAAACGTTTGGTTTAGCTGTTATAAAAGTTTGGTTTTTTAGTGCTGTAAATGCATTTTCAGCTCGCGCTGTACACATTTGCTATGAGAGGCATTATCTCATAAGGGAAATATTGGACAATCAAATTAATGACTGCCCAGGCTTCAGGATGTCTTTTTACACTATATAAAGGTGGAAATTTACATTGGAAACGTTTGGTTTAGCTGTTATAAAAGTTTGGTTTTTTAGTGCTGAAAATGCATTTTCAGCTCGCACTGTACACATTTGCTATGTGAGGCATTATCTCATAAGGGAAATACTGGACAATCAAATTAATGACTTCCCAGGCTTCAGGATGCCTTTTTACACTCTATAAATGTGGAAATTTACATTGGAAACGTTTGGTTTAGCTGTTAATGAAGTTTCGTTTTTTTAGTGCTGAAAATTCATTGTCTGCTGGCGCTGTACACTTTTTCTAAGTGTTGCAATATCTCATGAAGGAAATACTGGACAATCAAATTAATGACTTTCCAGGCTTCAGGATGCCTTTCTACACTATATAAAGGTGGAAATTTACATTGGAAACGTTTGGTTTAGCTGTTAATGAAGTTTCGTTTTTTTTAGTGCTGAAAATTCATTGTCTGCTGGCGCTGTACACTTTTTCTAAGTGTTGCAATATCTCATGAAGGAAATACTGGACAATCAAATTAATGACTTTCCAGGCTTCAGGATGCCTTTCTACACTATATAAAGGTGGAAATTTACATTGGAAACGTTTGGTTTAGCTGTTATAAAAGTTTGTTTTTTTAGTGCTGTAAATGCATTTTCAGCTCGCGCTGTACACATTTGCTATGAGAGGCATTATCTCATAAGGGAAATATTGGACAATCAAATTAATGACTGCCCAGGCTTCAGGATGTCTTTTTACACTATATAAAGGTGGAAATTTACATTGGAAACGTTTGGTTTAGCTGTTATAAAAGTTTGTTTTTTTAGTGCTGTAAATGCATTTTCAACTCGCGCTGTACACATTTGCTATGAGAGGCATTATCTCATAAGGGAAATATTGGACAATCAAATTAATGGCTGCCCAGGCTTCAGGATGTATTTTTACACTATATAAAGGTGGAAATTTACATTGGAAACGTTTAGTTTAGCTGTTAATGAAGTTTCGTTTTTTTAGTGCTGAAAATTCATTGTCTGCTGGCGCTGTACACTTTTTCTAAGTGTTGCAATATCTCATGAAGGAAATACTGGACAATCAAATTAATGACTTTCCAGGCTTCAGGATGCCTTTCTACACTATATAAAGGTGGAAATTTACATTGGAAACGTTTGGTTTAGCTGTTATAAATAGTTTGTTTTTTTAGTGCTGTAAATGCATTTTCAGCTCGCACTGTACACATTTGCTATGTGAGGCAATATCTCATAAGGGAAATACTGGACAATCAAATTAATGACTTCCCAGGCTTCAGGATGCCTTTTTACACTCTATAAATGTGGAAAATTACATTGGAAACGTTTGGTTTAGCTGTTAATGAAGTTTCGTTTTTTTAGTGCTGAAAATTCATTGTCTGCTGGCGCTGTACACTTTTTCTAAGTGTTGCAATATCTCATGAAGGAAATACTGGACAATCAAATTAATGACTTTCCAGGCTTCAGGATGCCTTTCTACACTATATAAAGGTGGAAATTTACATTGGAAACGTTTGGTTTAGCTGTTATAAAAGTTTGGTTTTTTAGTGCTGTAAATGCATTTTCAGCTCGCGCTGTACACATTTGCTATGAGAGGCATTATCTCATAAGGGAAATATTGGACAATCAAATTAATGACTGCCCAGGCTTCAGGATGTCTTTTTACACTATATAAGGGTGGAAATTTACATTGGAAACGTTTAGTTTAGCTGTTAATGAAGTTTCGTTTTTTTAGTGCTGAAAATTCATTGTCTGCTGGCGCTGTACACTTTTTCTAAGTGTTGCAATATCTCATGAAGGAAATACTGGACAATCAAATTAATGACTTTCCAGGCTTCAGGATGCCTTTCTACACTATATAAAGGTGGAAATGTACATTGGAAACGTTTGGTTTAGCTGTTATAAAAGTTTGGTTTTTTAGTGCTGTAAATGCATTTTCAGCTCGCGCTGTACACATTTGCTATGAGAGGCATTATCTCATAAGGGAAATATTGGACAATCAAATAATGACTGCCCAGGCTTCAGGATGTCTTTTTACACTATATAAAGGTGGAAATTTACATTGGAAACGTTTGGTTTAGCTGTTATAAAAGTTTGTTTTTTTTAGTGCTGAAAATGCATTTTCAGCTCGCACTGTCCACATTTGCTATGTGAGGCATTATCTCATAAGGGAAATACTGGACAATCAAATTAATGACTGCCCAGGCTTCAGGATGTCTTTTACACTATATAAAGGTGGAAATTTACATTTGAAACGTTTGGTTTAGCTGTTATAAAAGTTTGGTTTTTTAGTGCTGTAAATGCATTTTCAGCTCGCGCTGTACACATTTGCTATGAGAGGCATTATCTCATAAGGGAAATATTGGACAATCAAATTAATGACTGCCCAGGCTTCAGGATGTCTTTTTACACTATATAAAGGTGGAAATTTACATTGGAAACGTTTGGTTTAGCTGTTATAAAAGTTTGGTTTTTTAGTGCTGAAAATGCATTTTCAGCTCGCACTGTACACATTTGCTATGTGAGGCATTATCTCATAAGGGAAATACTGGACAATCAAATTAATGACTTCCCAGGCTTCAGGATGCCTTTTTACACTCTATAAATGTGGAAATTTACATTGGAAACGTTTGGTTTAGCTGTTAATGAAGTTTCGTTTTTTTAGTGCTGAAAATTCATTGTCTGCTGGCGCTGTACACTTTTTCTAAGTGTTGCAATATCTCATGAAGGAAATACTGGACAATCAAATTAATGACTTTCCAGGCTTCAGGATGCCTTTCTACACTATATAAAGGTGGAAATTTACATTGGAAACGTTTGGTTTAGCTGTTAATGAAGTTTCGTTTTTTTTAGTGCTGAAAATTCATTGTCTGCTGGCGCTGTACACTTTTTCTAAGTGTTGCAATATCTCATGAAGGAAATACTGGACAATCAAATTAATGACTTTCCAGGCTTCAGGATGCCTTTCTACACTATATAAAGGTGGAAATTTACATTGGAAACGTTTGGTTTAGCTGTTATAAAAGTTTGGTTTTTTAGTGCTGTAAATGCATTTTCAGCTCGCGCTGTACACATTTGCTATGAGAGGCATTATCTCATAAGGGAAATATTGGACAATCAAATTAATGGCTGCCCAGGCTTCAGGATGTCTTTTTACACTATATAAAGGTGGAAATTTACATTGGAAACGTTTAGTTTAGCTGTTAATGAAGTTTCGTTTTTTTAGTGCTGAAAATTCATTGTCTGCTGGCGCTGTACACTTTTTCTAAGTGTTGCAATATCTCATGAAGGAAATACTGGACAATCAAATTAATGACTTTCCAGGCTTCAGATGCCTTTCTACACTATATAAAGGTGGAAATTTACATTGGAAACGTTTGGTTTAGCTGTTATAAATAGTTTGTTTTTTTAGTGCTGTAAATGCATTTTCAGCTCGCACTGTACACATTTGCTATGTGAGGCATTATCTCATAAGGGAAATACTGGACAATCAAATTAATGACTTCCCAGGCTTCAGGATGCCTTTTTACACTCTATAAATGTGGAAATTTACATTGGAAACGTTTGGTTTAGCTGTTAATGAAGTTTCGTTTTTTTAGTGCTGAAAATTCATTGTCTGCTGGCGCTGTACACTTTTTCTAAGTGTTGCAATATCTCATGAAGGAAATACTGGACAATCAAATTAATGACTTTCCAGGCTTCAGGATGCCTTTCTACACTATATAAAGGTGGAAATTTACATTGGAAACGTTTGGTTTAGCTGTTATAAAAGTTTGGTTTTTTAGTGCTGTAAATGCATTTTCAGCTCGCGCTGTACACATTTGCTATGAGAGGCATTATCTCATAAGGGAAATATTGGACAATCAAATTAATGACTGCCCAGGCTTCAGGATGTCTTTTTACACTATATAAGGGTGGAAATTTACATTGGAAACGTTTAGTTTAGCTGTTAATGAAGTTTCGTTTTTTTAGTGCTGAAAATTCATTGTCTGCTGGCGCTGTACACTTTTTCTAAGTGTTGCAATATCTCATGAAGGAAATACTGGACAATCAAATTAATGACTTTCCTGGCTTCAGGATGCCTTTCTACACTATATAAAGGTGGAAATTTACATTGGAAACGTTTGGTTTAGCTGTTATAAAAGTTTGGTTTTTTAGTGCTGTAAATGCATTTTCAGCTCGCGCTGTACACATTTGCTATGAGAGGCATTATCTCAGAAGGGAAATATTGGACAATCAAATTAATGACTGCCCAGGCTTCAGGATGTCTTTTTACACTATATAAAGGTGGAAATTTACATTGGAAACGTTTGGTTTAGCTGTTATAAAAGTTTGGTTTTTTTAGTGCTGAAAATGCATTTTCAGCTCGCACTGTACACATTTGCTGTGTGAGGCATTATCTCATAAGGGAAATACTGGACAATCAAATTAATGACTGCCCAGGCTTCAGGATGTCTTTTTACACTATATAAAGGTGGAAATTTACATTGGAAACGTTTGGTTTAGCTGTTATAAAAGTTTGGTTTTTTAGTGCTGAAAATGCATTTTCAGCTCGCACTGTACACATTTGCTATGAGAGGCATTATCTCATAAGGGAAATATTGGACAATCAAATTAATGACTGCCCAGGCTTCAGGATGTCTTTTTACACTATATAAAGGTGGAAATTTACATTGGAAACGTTTGGTTTAGCTGTTATAAAAGTTTGGTTTTTTTAGTGCTGAAAATGCATTTTCAGCTCGCACTGTACACTTTTGCTGTGTGAGGCATTATCTCATAATGGAAATACTGGACAATCAAATTAATGACTGCCCAGGCTTCAGGATGTCTTTTTACACTATATAAAGGTGGAAATTTACATTGGAAACGTTTGGTTTAGCTGTTATAAAAGTTTGGTTTTTTAGTGCTGAAAATGCATTTTCAGCTCGCACTGTACACATTTGCTATGTGAGGCATTATCTCATAAGGGAAATACTGGACAATCAAATTAATGACTTCCCAGGCTTCAGGATGCCTTTTTACACTCTATAAATGTGGAAATTTACATTGGAAACGTTTGGTTTAGCTGTTAATGAAGTTTCGTTTTTTTAGTGCTGAAAATTCATTGTCTGCTGGCGCTGTACACTTTTTCTAAGTGTTGCAATATCTCATGAAGGAAATACTGGACAATCAAATTAATGACTTTCCAGGCTTCAGGATGCCTTTCTACACTATATAAAGGTGGAAATTTACATTGGAAACGTTTGGTTTAGCTGTTATAAATGTTTGGTTTTTTAGTGCTGTAAATGCATTTTCAGCTCGCGCTGTACACATTTGCTATGAGAAGCATTATCTCATAAGGGAAATATTGGACAATCAAATTAATGACTGCCCAGGCTTCAGGATGTCTTTTTACACTATATAAGGGTGGAAATTTACATTGGAAACGTTTAGTTTAGCTGTTAATGAAGTTTCGTTTTTTTAGTGCTGAAAATTCATTGTCTGCTGGCGCTGTACACTTTTTCTAAGTGTTGCAATATCTCATGAAGGAAATACTGGACAATCAAATTAATGACTTTCCAGGCTTCAGGATGCCTTTCTACACTATATAAAGGTGGAAATGTACATTGGAAACGTTTGGTTTAGCTGTTATAAAAGTTTGGTTTTTTAGTGCTGTAAATGCATTTTCAGCTCGCGCTGTACACATTTGCTATGAGAGGCATTATCTCAGAAGGGAAATATTGGACAATCAAATTAATGACTGCCCAGGCTTCAGGATGTCTTTTTACACTATATAAAGGTGGAAATTTACATTGGAAACGTTTGGTTTAGCTGTTATAAAAGTTTGGTTTTTTTAGTGCTGAAAATGCATTTTCAGCTCGCACTGTACACATTTGCTATGTGAGGCATTATCTCATAAGGGAAATACTGGACAATCAAATTAATGACTGCCCAGGCTTCAGGATGTCTTTTTACACTATATAAAGGTGGAAATTTACATTGGAAACGTTTGGTTTAGCTGTTAATGAAGTTTCGTTTTTTTAGTGCTGAAAATTCATTGTCTGCTGGCGCTGTACACTTTTTCTAAGTGTTGCAATATCTCATGAAGGAAATACTGGACAATCAAATTAATGACTTTCCAGGCTTCAGGATGCCTTTCTACACTATATAAAGGTGGAAATGTACATTGGAAACGTTTGGTTTAGCTGTTATAAAAGTTTGGTTTTTTAGTGCTGTAAATGCATTTTCAGCTCGCGCTGTACACATTTGCTATGAGAGGCATTATCTCAGAAGGGAAATATTGGACAATCAAATTAATGACTGCCCAGGCTTCAGGATGTCTTTTTACACTATATAAAGGTGGAAATTTACATTGGAAACGTTTGGTTTAGCTGTTATAAAAGTTTGGTTTTTTTAGTGCTGAAAATGCATTTTCAGCTCGCACTGTACACATTTGCTATGTGAGGCATTATCTCATAAGGGAAATACTGGACAATCAAATTAATGACTGCCCAGGCTTCAGGATGTCTTTTTACACTATATAAAGGTGGAAATTTACATTGGAAACGTTTGGTTTAGCTGTTATAAAAGTTTGGTTTTTTAGTGCTGAAAATGCATTTTCAGCTCGCACTGTACACATTTGCTATGTGAGGCATTATCTCATAAGGGAAATACTGGACAATCAAATTAATGACTTCCCAGGCTTCAGGATGCCTTTTTACACTCTATAAATGTGGAAATTTACATTGGAAACGTTTGGTTTAGCTGTTAATGAAGTTTCGTTTTTTTAGTGCTGAAAATTCATTGTCTGCTGGCGCTGTACACTTTTTCTAAGTGTTGCAATATCTCATGAAGGAAATACTGGACAATCAAATTAATGACTTTCCAGGATTCAAGATGCCTTTCTACACTATATAAAGGTGGAAATTTACATTGGAAACGTTTGGTTTAGCTGTTATAAAAGTTTGGTTTTTTAGTGCTGAAAATGCATTTTCAGCTCGCGCTGTACACATTTGCTATGAGAGGCATTATCTCATAAGGGAAATATTGGACAATCAAATTAATGACTGCCCAGGCTTCAGGATGTCTTTTTACACTATATAAGGGTGGAAATTTACATTGGAAACGTTTAGTTTAGCTGTTAATTAAGTTTCGTTTTTTTAGTGCTGAAAATTCATTGTCTGCTGGCGCTGTACACTTTTTCTAAGTGTTGCAATATCTCATGAAGGAAATACTGGACAATCAAATTAATGACTTTCCAGGCTTCAGGATGCCTTCTACACTATATAAAGGTGGAAATGTACATTGGAAACGTTTGGTTTAGCTGTTATAAAAGTTTGGTTTTTTAGTGCTGTAAATGCATTTTCAGCTCGCGCTGTACACATTTGCTATGAGAGGCATTATCTCAGAAGGGAAATATTGGACAATCAAATTAATGACTGCCCAGGCTTCAGGATGTCTTTTTACACTATATAAAGGTGGAAATTTACATTGGAAACGTTTGGTTTAGCTGTTATAAAAGTTTGGTTTTTTTAGTGCTGAAAATGCATTTTCAGCTCGCACTGTACACATTTGCTGTGTGAGGCATTATCTCATAAGGGAAATACTGGACAATCAAATTAATGACTGCCCAGGTTTCAGGATGTCTTTTTACACTATATAAAGGTGGAAATTTACATTGGAAACGTTTGGTTTAGCTGTTATAAAAGTTTGGTTTTTTAGTGCTGAAAATGCATTTTCAGCTCGCACTGTACACATTTGCTATGTGAGGCATTATCTCATAAGGGAAATACTGGACAATCAAATTAATGACTTCCCAGGCTTCAGGATGCCTTTTTACACTCTATAAATGTGGAAATTTACATTGGAAACGTTTGGTTTAGCTGTTAATGAAGTTTCGTTTTTTTAGTGCTGAAAATTCATTGTCTGCTGGCGCTGTACACTTTTTCTAAGTGTTGCAATATCTCATGAAGGAAATACTGGACAATCAAATTAATGACTTTCCAGGCTTCAGGATGCCTTTCTACACTATATAAAGGTGGAAATTTACATTGGAAACGTTTGGTTTAGCTGTTATAAAAGTTTGGTTTTTTAGTGCTGTAAATGCATTTTCAGCTCGCGCTGTACACATTTGCTATGAGAGGCATTATCTCATAAGGGAAATATTGGACAATCAAATTAATGACTGCCCAGGCTTCAGGATGTCTTTTTACACTATATAAGGGTGGAAATTTACATTGGAAACGTTTAGTTTAGCTGTTAATGAAGTTTCGTTTTTTTAGTGCTGAAAATTCATTGTCTGCTGGCGCTGTACACTTTTTCTAAGTGTTGCAATATCTCATGAAGGAAATACTGGACAATCAAATTAATGACTTTCCAGGCTTCAGGATGCCTTTCTACACTATATAAAGGTGGAAATGTACATTGGAAACGTTTGGTTTAGCTGTTATAAAAGTTTGGTTTTTTTAGTGCTGTAAATGCATTTTCAGCTCGCGCTGTACACATTTGCTATGAGAGGCATTATCTCAGAAGGGAAATATTGGACAATCAAATTAATGACTGCCCAGGCTTCAGGATGTCTTTTTACACTATATAAAGGTGGAAATTTACATTGGAAACGTTTGGTTTAGCTGTTATAAAAGTTTGTTTTTTTTAGTGCTGAAAATGCATTTTCAGCTCGCACTGTACACATTTGCTGTGTGAGGCATTATCTCATAAGGGAAATACTGGACAATCAAATTAATGACTGCCCAGGCTTCAGGATGTCTTTTTACACTATATAAAGGTGGAAATTTACATTGGAAACGTTTGGTTTAGCTGTTATAAAAGTTTGTTTTTTTAGTGCTGAAAATGCATTTTCAGCTCGCACTGTACACATTTGCTATGTGAAGCATTATCTCATAAGGGAAATACTGGACAATCAAATTAATGACTTCCCAGGCTTCAGGATGCCTTTTTACACTCTATAAATGTGGAAATTTACATTGGAAACGTTTGGTTTAGCTGTTAATGAAGTTTCGTTTTTTTAGTGCTGAAAATTCATTGTCTGCTGGCACTGTACACTTTTTCTAAGTGTTGCATAATCTCATGAAGGAAATACTGGACAATCAAATTAATGACTTTCCAGGCTTCAGGATGCCTTTTATACACTATATAAAGGTGGAAATTTACATTGGAAACGTTTGGTTTAGCTGTTATAAAAGTTTGGTTTTTTAGTGCTGTAAATGCATTTTCAGCTCGCGCTGTACACATTTGCTATGAGAGGCATTATCTCATAAGGGAAATATTGGACAATCAAATTAATGACTGCCCAGGCTTCAGGATGTCTTTTTACACTATATAAGGGTGGAAATTTACATTGGAAACGTTTAGTTTAGCTGTTAATGAAGTTTCGTTTTTTTAGTGCTGAAAATTCATTGTCTGCTGGCGCTGTACACTTTATCTAAGTGTTGCAATATCTCATGAAGGAAATACTGGACAATCAAATTAATGACTTTCCAGGCTTCAGGATGCCTTTCTACACTCTATAAAGGTGGAAATGTACATTGGAAACGTTTGGTTTAGCTGTTATAAAAGTTTGGTTTTTTAGTGCTGTAAATGCATTTTCAGCTCGCGCTGTACACATTTGCTATGAGAGGCATTATCTCAGAAGGGAAATATTGGACAATCAAATTAATGACTGCCCAGGCTTCAGGATGTCTTTTTACACTATATAAAGGTGGAAATTTACATTGGAAACGTTTGGTTTAGCTGTTATAAAAGTTTGGTTTTTTTAGTGCTGAAAATGCATTTTCAGCTCGCACTGTACACATTTGCTGTGTGAGGCATTATCTCATAAGGGAAATACTGGACAATCAAATTAATGACTGCCCAGGCTTCAGGATGTCTTTTTACACTATATAAAGGTGGAAATTTACATTGGAAACGTTTGGTTTAGCTGTTATAAAAGTTTGGTTTTTTAGTGCTGAAAATGCATTTTCAGCTCGCACTGTACACATTTGCTATGTGAGGCATTATCTCATAAGGGAAATACTGGACAATCAAATTAATGACTTCCCAGGCTTCAGGATGCCTTTTTACACTCTATAAATGTGGAAATTTACATTGGAAACGTTTGGTTTAGCTGTTAATGAAGTTTCGTTTTTTTAGTGCTGAAAATTCATTGTCTGCTGGCGCTGTACACTTTTTCTAAGTGTTGCAATATCTCATGAAGGAAATACTGGACAATCAAATTAATGACTTTCCAGGCTTCAGGATGCCTTTCTACACTATATAAAGGTGGAAATTTACATTGGAAACGTTTGGTTTAGCTGTTATAAAAGTTTGGTTTTTTAGTGCTGTAAATGCATTTTCAGCTCGCGCTGTACACATTTGCTATGAGAAGCATTATCTCATAAGGGAAATATTGGACAATCAAATTAATGACTGCCCAGGCTTCAGGATGTCTTTTTACACTATATAAGGGTGGAAATTTACATTGGAAACGTTTAGTTTAGCTGTTAATGAAGTTTCGTTTTTTTAGTGCTGAAAATTCATTGTCTGCTGGCGCTGTACACTTTTTCTAAGTGTTGCAATATCTCATGAAGGAAATACTGGACAATCAAATTAATGACTTTCCAGGCTTCAGGATGCCTTTCTACACTATATAAAGGTGGAAATGTACATTGGAAACGTTTGGTTTAGCTGTTATAAAAGTTTGGTTTTTTAGTGCTGTAAATGCATTTTCAGCTCGCGCTGTACACATTTGCTATGAGAGGCATTATCTCAGAAGGGAAATATTGGACAATCAAATTAATGACTGCCCAGGCTTCAGGATGTCTTTTTACACTATATAAAGGTGGAAATTTACATTGGAAACGTTTGGTTTAGCTGTTATAAAAGTTTGGTTTTTTTAGTGCTGAAAATGCATTTTCAGCTCGCACTGTACACATTTGCTGTGTGAGGCATTATCTCATAAGGGAAATACTGGACAATCAAATTAATGACTGCCCAGGCTTCAGGATGTCTTTTTACACTATATAAAGGTGGAAATTTACATTGGAAACGTTTGGTTTAGCTGTTATAAAAGTTTGGTTTTTTAGTGCTGAAAATGCATTTTCAGCTCGCACTGTACACATTTGCTATGTGAGGCATTATCTCATAAGGGAAATACTGGACAATCAAATTAATGACTTCCCAGGCTTCAGGATGCCTTTTTACACTCTATAAATGTGGAAATTTACATTGGAAACGTTTGGTTTAGCTGTTAATGAAGTTTCGTTTTTTTAGTGCTGAAAATTCATTGTCTGCTGGCGCTGTACACTTTTTCTAAGTGTTGCAATATCTCATGAAGGAAATACTGGACAATCAAATTAATGACTTTCCAGGCTTCAGGATGCCTTTCTACACTATATAAAGGTGGAAATTTACATTGGAAACGTTTGGTTTAGCTGTTATAAAAGTTTGGTTTTTTAGTGCTGTAAATGCATTTTCAGCTCGCGCTGTACACATTTGCTATGAGAGGCATTATCTCAGAAGGGAAATATTGGACAATCAAATTAATGACTGCCCAGGCTTCAGGATGCCTTTCTACACTATATAAAGGTGGAAATGTACATTGGAAACGTTTGGTTTAGCTGTTATAAAAGTTTGGTTTTTTAGTGCTGTAAATGCATTTTCAGCTCGCGCTGTACACATTTGCTATGAGAGGCATTATCTCAGAAGGGAAATATTGGACAATCAAATTAATGACTGCCCAGGCTTCAGGATGTCTTTTTACACTATATAAAGGTGGAAATTTACATTGGAAACGTTTGGTTTAGCTGTTATAAAAGTTTGGTTTTTTTAGTGCTGAAAATGCATTTTCAGCTCGCACTGTACACATTTGCTGTGTGAGGCATTATCTCATAAGGGAAATACTGGACAATCAAATTAATGACTGCCCAGGCTTCAGGATGTCTTTTTACACTATATAAAGGTGGAAATTTACATTGGAAACGTTTGGTTTAGCTGTTATAAAAGTTTGGTTTTTTAGTGCTGAAAATGCATTTTCAGCTCGCACTGTACACATTTGCTATGTGAGGCATTATCTCATAAGGGAAATACTGGACAATCAAATTAATGACTTCCCAGGCTTCAGGATGCCTTTTTACACTCTATAAATGTGGAAATTTACATTGGAAACGTTTGGTTTAGCTGTTAATGAAGTTTCGTTTTTTTAGTGCTGAAAATTCATTGTCTGCTGGCGCTGTACACTTTTTCTAAGTGTTGCAATATCTCATGAAGGAAATACTGGATAATCAAATTAATGACTTTCCAGGCTTCAGGATGCCTTTCTACACTATATAAAGGTGGAAATGTACATTGGAAACGTTTGGTTTAGCTGTTATAAAAGTTTGGTTTTTTAGTGCTGTAAATGCATTTTCAGCTCGCGCTGTACACATTTGCTATGAGAGGCATTATCTCATAAGGGAAATATTAGACAATCAAATTAATGACTGCCCAGGCTTCAGGATGTCTTTTTACACTATATAAGGGTGGAAATTTACATCGGAAACGTTTAGTTTAGCTGTTAATGAAGTTTCGTTTTTTTAGTGCTGAAAATTCATTGTCTGCTGGCGCTGTACACTTTTTCTAAGTGTTGCAATATCTCATGAAGGAAATACTGGACAATCAAATTAATGACTTTCCAGGCTTCAGGATGCCTTTCTACACTATATAAAGGTGGAAATTTACATTGGAAACGTTTGGTTTAGCTGTTATAAAAGTTTGGTTTTTTAGTGCTGTAAATGCATTTTCAGCTCGCGCTGTACACATTTGCTATGAGAGGCATTATCTCATAAAGGAAATATTGGACAATCAAATTAATGACTGCCCAGGCTTCAGGATGTCTTTTTACACTATATAAAAGTGGAAATTTACATTGGAAACGTTTAGTTTAGCTGTTAATGAAGTTTCGTTTTTTTTAGTGCTGAAAATGCATTGTCTGCTGGCGCTGTACACTTTTTCTAAGTGTTGCAATATCTCATGAAGGAAATACTGGACAATCAAATTAATGACTTTCCAGGCTTCAGGATGCCTTTCTACACTATATAAAGGTGGAAATTTACATTGGAAACGTTTGGTTTAGCTGTTATAAAAGTTTGGTTTTTTAGTGCTGTAAATGCATTTTCAGCTCGCGCTGTACACATTTGCTATGAGAGGCATTATCTCATAAGGGAAATATTGGACAATCAAATTAATGACTGCCCAGGCTTCAGGATGTCTTTTTACACTATATAAAGGTGGAAATTTACATTGGAAACGTTTGGTTTAGCTGTTATAAAAGTTTGGTTTTTTAGTGCTTGTAAATGCATTTTCAGCTCGCGCTGTACACATTTGCTATGAGAGGCATTATCTCATAAGGGAAATATTGGACAATCAAATTAATGGCTGCCCAGGCTTCAGGATGTCTTTTTACTCTATATAAAGTTGGAAATTTACATTGGAAACGTTTAGTTTAGCTGTTAATGAAGTTTCGTTTTTTTAGTGCTGAAAATTCATTGTCTGCTGGCGCTGTACACTTTTTCTAAGTGTTGCAATATCTCATGAAGGAAATACTGGACAATCAAATCAATGACTTTCCAGGCTTCAGGATGCCTTTCTACACTATATAAAGGTGGAAATGTACATTGGAAACGTTTGGTTTAGCTGTTATAAAAGTTTGGTTTTTTTAGTGCTGAAAATGCATTTTCAGCTCGCACTGTACACATTTGCTATGTGAGGCATTATCTCATAAGGGAAATACTGGACAATCAAATTAATGACTGCCCAGGCTTCAGGATGTCTTTTTACACTATATAAAGGTGGAAATTTACATTGGAAACGTTTGGTTTAGCTGTTATAAAAGTTTGTTTTTTTAGTGCTGAAAATGCATTTTCAGCTCGCACTGTACACATTTGCTATGTGAGGCATTATCTCATAAGGGAAATACTGGACAATCAAATTAATGACTTCCCAGGCTTCAGGATGCCTTTTTACACTCTATAAATGTGGAAATTTACATTGGAAACGTTTGGTTTAGCTGTTAATGAAGTTTCGTTTTTTTAGTGCTGAAAATTCATTGTCTGCTGGCGCTGTACACTTTTTCTAAGTGTTGCAATATCTCATGAAGGAAATACTGGACAATCAAATTAATGACTTTCCAGGCTTCAGGATGCCTTTCTACACTATATAAAGGTGGAAATTTACATTGGAAACGTTTGGTTTAGCTGTTATAAAAGTTTGGTTTTTTAGTGCTGTAAATGCATTTTCAGCTCGCGCTGTACACATTTGCTATGAGAGGCATTATCTCATAAGGGAAATATTGGACAATCAAATTAATGACTGCCCAGGCTTCAGGATGTATTTTTACACTATATAAGGGTGGAAATTTACATTGGAAACGTTTAGTTTAGCTGTTAATGAAGTTTCGTTTTTTTAGTGCTGAAAATTCATTGTCTGCTGGCGCTGTACACTTTTTCTAAGTGTTGCAATATCTCATGAAGGAAATACTGGACAATCAAATTAATGACTTTCCAGGCTTCAGGATGCCTTTCTACACTATATAAAGGTGGAAATGTACATTGGAAACGTTTGGTTTAGCTGTTATAAAAGTTTGGTTTTTTAGTGCTGTAAATGCATTTTCAGCTCGCGCTGTACACATTTGCTATGAGAGGCATTATCTCAGAAGGGAAATATTGGACAATCAAATTAATGACTGCCCAGGCTTCAGGATGTCTTTTTACACTATATAAAGGTGGAAATTTACATTGGAAACGTTTGGTTTAGCTGTTATAAAAGTTTGGTTTTTTTAGTGCTGAAAATGCATTTTCAGCTCGCACTGTACACTTTTGCTATGTGAGGCATTATCTCATAAGGGAAATACTGGACAATCAAATTAATGACTGCCCAGGCTTCAGGATGTCTTTTTACACTATATAAAGGTGGAAATTTACATTGGAAACGTTTGGTTTAGCTGTTATAAAAGTTTGGTTTTTTAGTGCTGTAAATGCATTTTCAGCTCGCGCTGTACACATTTGCTATGAGAGGCATTATCTCATAAGGGAAATATTGGACAATCAAATTAATGACTGCCCAGGCTTCAGGATGTATTTTTACACTATATAAGGGTGGAAATTTACATTGGAAACGTTTAGTTTAGCTGTTAATGAAGTTTCGTTTTTTTAGTGCTGAAAATTCATTGTCTGCTGGCGCTGTACACTTTTTCTAAGTGTTGCAATTTCTCATGAAGGAAATACTGGACAATCAATTTAATGACTTTCCAGGCTTCAGGATGCCTTTCTACACTATATAAAGGTGGAAATTTACATTGGAAACGTTTGGTTTAGCTGTTATAAAAGTTTGGTTTTTTAGTGCTGTATATGCATTTTCAGCTCGCGCTGTACACATTTGCTATGAGAGGCATTATCTCATAATGGAAATATTGGACAATCAAATTAATGACTGCCCAGGCTTCAGGATGTCTTTTTACACTATATAAAGGTGGAAATTTACATTGGAAACGTTTAGTTTAGCTGTTAATGAAGTTTCGTTTTTTTAGTGCTGAAAATTCATTGTCTGCTGGCGCTGTACACTTTTTCTAAGTGTTGCAATATCTCATGAAGGAAATACTGGACAATCAAATTAATGACTTTCCAGGCTTCAGGATGCCTTTCTACACTATATAAAGGTGGAAATGTACATTGGAAACGTTTGGTTTAGCTGTTATAAAAGTTTGGTTTTTTAGTGCTGTAAATGCATTTTCAGCTCGCGCTGTACACATTTGCTATGAGAGGCATTATCTCATAAGGGAAATACTGGACAATCAAATTAATGACTTCCCAGGCTTCAGGATGCCTTTTTACACTCTATAAATGTGGAAATTTACATTGGAAACGTTTGGTTTAGCTGTTAATGAAGTTTCGTTTTTTTAGTGCTGAAAATTCATTGTCTGCTGGCGCTGTACACTTTTTCTAAGTGTTGCAATATCTCATGAAGGAAATACTGGACAATCAAATTAATGACTTTCCAGGCTTCAGGATGCCTTTCTACACTATATAAAGGTGGAAATGTACATTGGAAACGTTTGGTTTAGCTGTTATAAAAGTTTGGTTTTTTAGTGCTGTAAATGCATTTTCAGCTCGCGCTGTACACATTTGCTATGAGAGGCATTATCTCATAAGGGAAATATTAGACAATCAAATTAATGACTGCCCAGGCTTCAGGATGTCTTTTTACACTATATAAGGGTGGAAATTTACATCGGAAACGTTTAGTTTAGCTGTTAATGAAGTTTCGTTTTTTTAGTGCTGAAAATTCATTGTCTGCTGGCGCTGTACACTTTTTCTAAGTGTTGCAATATCTCATGAAGGAAATACTGGACAATCAAATTAATGACTTTCCAGGCTTCAGGATGCCTTTCTACACTATATAAAGGTGGAAATGTACATTGGAAACGTTTGGTTTAGCTGTTATAAAAGTTTGGTTTTTTAGTGCTGTAAATGCATTTTCAGCTCGCGCTGTACACATTTGCTATGAGAGGCATTATCTCAAAAGGGAAATATTGGACAATCAAATTAATGACTGCCCAGGCTTCAGGATGTCTTTTTACACTATAAAAAGGTGGAAATTTACATTGGAAACGTTTGGTTTAGCTGTTATAAAAGTTTGGTTTTTTAGTGCTGAAAATGCATTTTCAGCTCGCACTGTACACATTTGCTATGTGAGGCATTATCTCATAAGGGAAATACTGGACAATCAAATTAATGACTTCCCAGGCTTCAGGATGCCTTTTTACACTCTATAAATGTGGAAATTTACATTGGAAACGTTTGGTTTAGCTGTTAATGAAGTTTCGTTTTTTTAGTGCTGAAAATTCATTGTCTGCTGGCGCTGTACACTTTTTCTAAGTGTTGCAATATCTCATGAAGGAAATACTGGACAATCAAATTAATGACTTTCCAGGCTTCAGGATGCCTTTCTACACTATATAAAGGTGGAAATTTACATTGGAAACGTTTGGTTTAGCTGTTATAAAAGTTTGGTTTTTTAGTGCTGTAAATGCATTTTCAGCTCGCGCTGTACACATTTGCTATGAGAGGCATTATCTCATAAGGGAAATATTGGACAATCAAATTAATGACTGCCCAGGCTTCAGGATGTCTTTTTACACTATATAAAGGTGGAAATTTACATTGGAAACGTTTAGTTTAGCTGTTAATGAAGTTTCGTTTTTTTTAGTGCTGAAAATTCATTGTCTGCTGGCGCTGTACACTTTTTCTAAGTGTTGCAATATCTCATGAAGGAAATACTGGACAATCAAATTAATGACTTTCCAGGCTTCAGGATGCCTTTCTACACTATATAAAGGTGGAAATTTACATTGGAAACGTTTGGTTTAGCTGTTATAAAAGTTTGGTTTTTTAGTGCTGTTAATGCATTTTCAGCTCGCGCTGTACACATTTGCTATGAGAGGCATTATCTCATAAGGGAAATATTGGACAATCAAATTAATGACTGCCCAGGCTTCAGGATGTCTTTTTACACTATATAAAGGTGGAAATTTACATTGGAAACGTTTGGTTTAGCTGTTATAAAAGTTTGGTTTTTTAGTGCTGTAAATGCATTTTCAGCTCGCGCTGTACACATTTGCTACGAGAGGCATTATCTCATAAGGGAAATATTGGACAATCAAATTAATGGCTGCCCAGGCTTCAGGATGTCTTTTTACTCTATATAAAGTTGGAAATTTACATTGGAAACGTTTAGTTTAGCTGTTAATGAAGTTTCGTTTTTTTAGTGCTGAAAATTCATTGTCTGCTGGCGCTGTACACTTTTTCTAAGTGTTGCAATATCTCATGAAGGAAATACTGGACAATCAAATCAATGACTTTCCAGGCTTCAGGATGCCTTTCTACACTATATAAAGGTGGAAATGTACATTGGAAACGTTTGGTTTAGCTGTTATAAAAGTTTGTTTTTTTAGTGCTGAAAATGCATTTTCAGCTCGCGCTGTACACATTTGCTATGAGAGGCATTGTCTCATAAGGGAAATATTGGACAATCAAATTAATGACTGCCTAGGCTTCAGGATGTCTTTTTACACTATATAAAGGTGGAAATTTACATTGGAAACGTTTGGTTTAGCTGTTATAAAAGTTTGGTTTTTTTAGTGCTGAAAATGCATTTTCAGCTCGCACTGTACACATTTGCTATGTGAGGCATTATCTCATAAGGGAAATACTGGACAATCAAATTAATGACTGCCCAGGCTTCAGGATGTCTTTTTACACTATATAAAGGTGGAAATTTACATTGGAAACGTTTGGTTTAGCTGTTATAAAAGTTTGTTTTTTTAGTGCTGAAAATGCATTTTCAGCTCGCACTGTACACATTTGCTATGTGAGGCATTATCTCATAAGGGAAATACTGGACAATCAAATTAATGACTTCCCAGGCTTCAGGATGCCTTTTTACACTCTATAAATGTGGAAATTTACATTGGAAACGTTTGGTTTAGCTGTTAATGAAGTTTCGTTTTTTTAGTGCTGAAAATTCATTGTCTGCTGGCGCTGTACACTTTTTCTAAGTGTTGCAATATCTCATGAAGGAAATACTGGACAATCAAATTAATGACTTTCCAGGCTTCAGGATGCCTTTCTACACTATATAAAGGTGGAAATTTACATTGGAAACGTTTGGTTTAGCTGTTATAAAAGTTTGTTTTTTTAGTGCTGTAAATGCATTTTCAGCTCGCGCTGTACACATTTGCTATGAGAGGCATTATCTCATAAGGGAAATATTGGACAATCAAATTAATGACTGCCCAGGCTTCAGGATGTATTTTTACACTATATAAGGGTGGAAATTTACATTGGAAACGTTTAGTTTAGCTGTTAATGAAGTTTCGTTTTTTTAGTGCTGAAAATTCATTGTCTGCTGGCGCTGTACACTTTTTCTAAGTGTTGCAATATCTCATGAAGGAAATACTGGACAATCAAATTAATGACTTTCCAGGCTTCAGGATGCCTTTCTACACTATATAAAGGTGGAAATGTACATTGGAAACGTTTGGTTTAGCTGTTATAAAAGTTTGGTTTTTTAGTGCTGTAAATGCATTTTCATCTCGCGCTGTACACATTTGCTATGAGAGGCATTATCTCAGAAGGGAAATATTGGACAATCAAATTAATGACTGCCCAGGCTTCAGGATGTCTTTTTACACTATATAAAGGTGGAAATTTACATTGGAAACGTTTGGTTTAGCTGTTATAAAAGTTTGGTTTTTTTGTGCTGTAAATGCATTTTCAGCTCGCACTGTACACATTTGCTGTGTGAGGCATTATCTCATAAGGGAAATACTGGACAATCAAATTAATGACTGCCCAGGCTTCAGGATGTCTTTTTACACTATATAAAGGTGGAAATTTACATTGGAAACGTTTGGTTTAGCTGTTATAAAAGTTTGGTTTTTTTAGTGCTGAAAATGCATTTTCAGCTCGCACTGTCCACATTTGCTATGTGAGGCATTATCTCATAAGGGAAATACTGGACAATCAAATTAATGACTGCCCAGGCTTCAGGATGTCTTTTTACACTATATAAAGGTGGAAATTTACATTGGAAACGTTTGGTTTAGCTGTTATAAAAGTTTGTTTTTTTAGTGCTGTAAATGCATTTTCAGCTCGCGCTGTACACATTTGCTATGAGAGGCATTATCTCATAAGGGAAATATTGGACAATCAAATTAATGACTGCCCAGGCTTCAGGATGTCTTTTTACACTATATAAAGGTGGAAATATACATTGGAAACGTTTAGTTTAGCTGTTAATGAAGTTTCGTTTTTTTAGTGCTGAAAATTCATTGTCTGCTGGCGCTGTACACTTTTTCTAAGTGTTGCAATATCTCATGAAGGAAATACTGGACAATCAAATTAATGACTTTCCAGGCTTCAGGATGCCTTTCTACACTATATAAAGGTGGAAATGTACATTGGAAACGTTTGGTTTAGCTGTTATAAAAGTTTGGTTTTTTAGTGCTGTAAATGCATTTTCAGCTCGCGCTGTACACATTTGCTATGAGAGGCATTATCTCATAAGGGAAATATTAGACAATCAAATTAATGACTGCCCAGGCTTCAGGATGTCTTTTTACACTATATAAGGGTGGAAATTTACATCGGAAACGTTTAGTTTAGCTGTTAATGAAGTTTCGTTTTTTTAGTGCTGAAAATTCATTGTCTGCTGGCGCTGTACACTTTTTCTAAGTGTTGCAATATCTCATGAAGGAAATACTGGACAATCAAATTAATGACTTTCCAGGCTTCAGGATGCCTTCTACACTATATAAAGGTGGAAATGTACATTGGAAACGTTTGGTTTAGCTGTTATAAAAGTTTGGTTTTTTAGTGCTGTAAATGCATTTTCAGCTCGCGCTGTACACATTTGCTATGAGAGGCATTATCTCAGAAGGGAAATATTGGACAATCAAATTAATGACTGCCCAGGCTTCAGGATGTCTTTTTACACTATATAAAGGTGGAAATTTACATTGGAAACGTTTGGTTTAGCTGTTATAAAAGTTTGGTTTTTTTAGTGCTGAAAATGCATTTTCAGCTCGCACTGTACACATTTGCTGTGTGAGGCATTATCTCATAAGGGAAATACTGGACAATCAAATTAATGACTGCCCAGGTTTCAGGATGTCTTTTTACACTATATAAAGGTGGAAATTTACATTGGAAACGTTTGGTTTAGCTGTTATAAAAGTTTGGTTTTTTAGTGCTGAAAATGCATTTTCAGCTCGCACTGTACACATTTGCTATGTGAGGCATTATCTCATAAGGGAAATACTGGACAATCAAATTAATGACTTCCCAGGCTTCAGGATGCCTTTTTACACTCTATAAATGTGGAAATTTACATTGGAAACGTTTGGTTTAGCTGTTAATGAAGTTTCGTTTTTTTAGTGCTGAAAATTCATTGTCTGCTGGCGCTGTACACTTTTTCTAAGTGTTGCAATATCTCATGAAGGAAATACTGGACAATCAAATTAATGACTTTCCAGGCTTCAGGATGCCTTTCTACACTATATAAAGGTGGAAATTTACATTGGAAACGTTTGGTTTAGCTGTTATAAAAGTTTGGTTTTTTAGTGCTGTAAATGCATTTTCAGCTCGCGCTGTACACATTTGCTATGAGAGGCATTATCTCATAAGGGAAATATTGGACAATCAAATTAATGACTGCCCAGGCTTCAGGATGTCTTTTTACACTATATAAGGGTGGAAATTTACATTGGAAACGTTTAGTTTAGCTGTTAATGAAGTTTCGTTTTTTTAGTGCTGAAAATTCATTGTCTGCTGGCGCTGTACACTTTTTCTAAGTGTTGCAATATCTCATGAAGGAAATACTGGACAATCAAATTAATGACTTTCCAGGCTTCAGGATGCCTTTCTACACTATATAAAGGTGGAAATGTACATTGGAAACGTTTGGTTTAGCTGTTATAAAAGTTTGGTTTTTTAGTGCTGTAAATGCATTTTCAGCTCGCGCTGTACACATTTGCTGTGTGAGGCATTATCTCATAAGGGAAATACTGGACAATCAAATTAATGACTGCCCAGGCTTCAGGATGTCTTTTTACACTATATAAAGGTGGAAATTTACATTGGAAACGTTTGGTTTAGCTGTTATAAAAGTTTGGTTTTTTTAGTGCTGAAAATGCATTTTCAGCTCGCACTGTCCACATTTGCTATGTGAGGCATTATCTCATAAGGGAAATACTGGACAATCAAATTAATGACTGCCCAGGCTTCAGGATGTCTTTTTACACTATATAAAGGTGGAAATTTACATTGGAAACGTTTGGTTTAGCTGTTATAAAAGTTTGTTTTTTTAGTGCTGTAAATGCATTTTCAGCTCGCGCTGTACACATTTGCTATGAGAGGCATTATCTCATAAGGGAAATATTGGACAATCAAATTAATGACTGCCCAGGCTTCAGGATGTCTTTTTACACTATATAAAGGTGGAAATATACATTGGAAACGTTTAGTTTAGCTGTTAATGAAGTTTCGTTTTTTTAGTGCTGAAAATTCATTGTCTGCTGGCGCTGTACACTTTTTCTAAGTGTTGCAATATCTCATGAAGGAAATACTGGACAATCAAATTAATGACTTTCCAGGCTTCAGGATGCCTTTCTACACTATATAAAGGTGGAAATGTACATTGGAAACGTTTGGTTTAGCTGTTATAAAAGTTTGGTTTTTTAGTGCTGTAAATGCATTTTCAGCTCGCGCTGTACACATTTGCTATGAGAGGCATTATCTCATAAGGGAAATATTAGACAATCAAATTAATGACTGCCCAGGCTTCAGGATGTCTTTTTACACTATATAAGGGTGGAAATTTACATCGGAAACGTTTAGTTTAGCTGTTAATGAAGTTTCGTTTTTTTAGTGCTGAAAATTCATTGTCTGCTGGCGCTGTACACTTTTTCTAAGTGTTGCAATATCTCATGAAGGAAATACTGGACAATCAAATTAATGACTTTCCAGGCTTCAGGATGCCTTCTACACTATATAAAGGTGGAAATGTACATTGGAAACGTTTGGTTTAGCTGTTATAAAAGTTTGGTTTTTTAGTGCTGTAAATGCATTTTCAGCTCGCGCTGTACACATTTGCTATGAGAGGCATTATCTCAGAAGGGAAATATTGGACAATCAAATTAATGACTGCCCAGGCTTCAGGATGTCTTTTTACACTATATAAAGGTGGAAATTTACATTGGAAACGTTTGGTTTAGCTGTTATAAAAGTTTGGTTTTTTTAGTGCTGAAAATGCATTTTCAGCTCGCACTGTACACATTTGCTGTGTGAGGCATTATCTCATAAGGGAAATACTGGACAATCAAATTAATGACTGCCCAGGTTTCAGGATGTCTTTTTACACTATATAAAGGTGGAAATTTACATTGGAAACGTTTGGTTTAGCTGTTATAAAAGTTTGGTTTTTTAGTGCTGAAAATGCATTTTCAGCTCGCACTGTACACATTTGCTATGTGAGGCATTATCTCATAAGGGAAATACTGGACAATCAAATTAATGACTTCCCAGGCTTCAGGATGCCTTTTTACACTCTATAAATGTGGAAATTTACATTGGAAACGTTTGGTTTAGCTGTTAATGAAGTTTCGTTTTTTTAGTGCTGAAAATTCATTGTCTGCTGGCGCTGTACACTTTTTCTAAGTGTTGCAATATCTCATGAAGGAAATACTGGACAATCAAATTAATGACTTTCCAGGCTTCAGGATGCCTTTCTACACTATATAAAGGTGGAAATTTACATTGGAAACGTTTGGTTTAGCTGTTATAAAAGTTTGGTTTTTTAGTGCTGTAAATGCATTTTCAGCTCGCGCTGTACACATTTGCTATGAGAGGCATTATCTCATAAGGGAAATATTGGACAATCAAATTAATGACTGCCCAGGCTTCAGGATGTCTTTTTACACTATATAAGGGTGGAAATTTACATTGGAAACGTTTAGTTTAGCTGTTAATGAAGTTTCGTTTTTTTAGTGCTGAAAATTCATTGTCTGCTGGCGCTGTACACTTTTTCTAAGTGTTGCAATATCTCATGAAGGAAATACTGGACAATCAAATTAATGACTTTCCAGGCTTCAGGATGCCTTTCTACACTATATAAAGGTGGAAATGTACATTGGAAACGTTTGGTTTAGCTGTTATAAAAGTTTGGTTTTTTAGTGCTGTAAATGCATTTTCAGCTCGCGCTGTACACATTTGCTGTGTGAGGCATTATCTCATAAGGGAAATACTGGACAATCAAATTAATGACTGCCCAGGCTTCAGGATGTCTTTTTACACTATATAAAGGTGGAAATTTACATTGGAAACGTTTGGTTTAGCTGTTATAAAAGTTTGGTTTTTTTAGTGCTGAAAATGCATTTTCAGCTCGCACTGTCCACATTTGCTATGTGAGGCATTATCTCATAAGGGAAATACTGGACAATCAAATTAATGACTGCCCAGGCTTCAGGATGTCTTTTTACACTATATAAAGGTGGAAATTTACATTGGAAACGTTTGGTTTAGCTGTTATAAAAGTTTGTTTTTTTAGTGCTGAAAATGCATTTTCAGCTCGCACTGTACACATTTGCTATGTGAAGCATTATCTCATAAGGGAAATACTGGACAATCAAATTAATGACTTCCCAGGCTTCAGGATGCCTTTTTACACTCTATAAATGTGGAAATTTACATTGGAAACGTTTGGTTTAGCTGTTAATGAAGTTTCGTTTTTTTAGTGCTGTGAAAATTCATTGTCTGCTGGCACTGTACACTTTTTCTAAGTGTTGCATAATCTCATGAAGGAAATACTGGACAATCAAATTAATGACTTTCCAGGCTTCAGGATGCCTTTTATACACTATATAAAGGTGGAAATTTACATTGGAAACGTTTGGTTTAGCTGTTATAAAAGTTTGGTTTTTTAGTGCTGTAAATGCATTTTCAGCTCGCGCTGTACACATTTGCTATGAGAGGCATTATCTCATAAGGGAAATATTGGACAATCAAATTAATGACTGCCCAGGCTTCAGGATGTCTTTTTACACTATATAAGGGTGGAAATTTACATTGGAAACGTTTAGTTTAGCTGTTAATGAAGTTTCGTTTTTTTAGTGCTGAAAATTCATTGTCTGCTGGCGCTGTACACTTTATCTAAGTGTTGCAATATCTCATGAAGGAAATACTGGACAATCAAATTAATGACTTTCCAGGCTTCAGGATGCCTTTCTACACTCTATAAAGGTGGAAATGTACATTGGAAACGTTTGGTTTAGCTGTTATAAAAGTTTGGTTTTTTAGTGCTGTAAATGCATTTTCAGCTCGCGCTGTACACATTTGCTATGAGAGGCATTATCTCAGAAGGGAAATATTGGACAATCAAATTAATGACTGCCCAGGCTTCAGGATGTCTTTTTACACTATATAAAGGTGGAAATTTACATTGGAAACGTTTGGTTTAGCTGTTATAAAAGTTTGGTTTTTTTAGTGCTGAAAATGCATTTTCAGCTCGCACTGTACACATTTGCTGTGTGAGGCATTATCTCATAAGGGAAATACTGGACAATCAAATTAATGACTGCCCAGGTTTCAGGATGTCTTTTTACACTATATAAAGGTGGAAATTTACATTGGAAACGTTTGGTTTAGCTGTTATAAAAGTTTGGTTTTTTAGTGCTGAAAATGCATTTTCAGCTCGCACTGTACACATTTGCTATGTGAGGCATTATCTCATAAGGGAAATACTGGACAATCAAATTAATGACTTCCCAGGCTTCAGGATGCCTTTTTACACTCTATAAATGTGGAAATTTACATTGGAAACGTTTGGTTTAGCTGTTAATGAAGTTTCGTTTTTTTAGTGCTGAAAATTCATTGTCTGCTGGCGCTGTACACTTTTTCTAAGTGTTGCAATATCTCATGAAGGAAATACTGGACAATCAAATTAATGACTTTCCAGGCTTCAGGATGCCTTTCTACACTATATAAAGGTGGAAATTTACATTGGAAACGTTTGGTTTAGCTGTTATAAAAGTTTGGTTTTTTAGTGCTGTAAATGCATTTTCAGCTCGCGCTGTACACATTTGCTATGAGAGGCATTATCTCATAAGGGAAATATTGGACAATCAAATTAATGACTGCCCAGGCTTCAGGATGTCTTTTTACACTATATAAGGGTGGAAATTTACATTGGAAACGTTTAGTTTAGCTGTTAATGAAGTTTCGTTTTTTTAGTGCTGAAAATTCATTGTCTGCTGGCGCTGTACACTTTTTCTAAGTGTTGCAATATCTCATGAAGGAAATACTGGACAATCAAATTAATGACTTTCCAGGCTTCAGGATGCCTTTCTACACTATATAAAGGTGGAAATGTACATTGGAAACGTTTGGTTTAGCTGTTATAAAAGTTTGGTTTTTTAGTGCTGTAAATGCATTTTCAGCTCGCGCTGTACACATTTGCTATGAGAGGCATTATCTCATAAGGGAAATATTGGACAATCAAATTAATGACTGCCCAGGCTTCAGGATGTCTTTTTACACTATATAAAGGTGGAAATTTACATTGGAAACGTTTGGTTTAGCTGTTATAAAAGTTTGGTTTTTTTAGTGCTGAAAATGCATTTTCAGCTCGCACTGTACACATTTGCTGTGTGAGGCATTATCTCATAAGGGAAATACTGGACAATCAAATTAATGACTGCCCAGGTTTCAGGATGTCTTTTTACACTATATAAAGGTGGAAATTTACATTGGAAACGTTTGGTTTAGCTGTTATAAAAGTTTGGTTTTTTAGTGCTGAAAATGCATTTTCAGCTCGCACTGTACACATTTGCTATGTGAGGCATTATCTCATAAGGGAAATACTGGACAATCAAATTAATGACTTCCCAGGCTTCAGGATGCCTTTTTACACTCTATAAATGTGGAAATTTACATTGGAAACGTTTGGTTTAGCTGTTAATGAAGTTTCGTTTTTTTAGTGCTGAAAATTCATTGTCTGCTGGCGCTGTACACTTTTTCTAAGTGTTGCAATATCTCATGAAGGAAATACTGGACAATCAAATTAATGACTTTCCAGGCTTCAGGATGCCTTTCTACACTATATAAAGGTGGAAATTTACATTGGAAACGTTTGGTTTAGCTGTTATAAAAGTTTGGTTTTTTAGTGCTGTAAATGCATTTTCAGCTCGCGCTGTACACATTTGCTATGAGAGGCATTATCTCATAAGGGAAATATTGGACAATCAAATTAATGACTGCCCAGGCTTCAGGATGTCTTTTTACACTATATAAGGGTGGAAATTTACATTGGAAACGTTTAGTTTAGCTGTTAATGAAGTTTCGTTTTTTTAGTGCTGAAAATTCATTGTCTGCTGGCGCTGTACACTTTTTCTAAGTGTTGCAATATCTCATGAAGGAAATACTGGACAATCAAATTAATGACTTTCCAGGCTTCAGGATGCCTTTCTACACTATATAAAGGTGGAAATGTACATTGGAAACGTTTGGTTTAGCTGTTATAAAAGTTTGGTTTTTTAGTGCTGTAAATGCATTTTCAGCTCGCGCTGTACACATTTGCTATGAGAGGCATTATCTCAGAAGGGAAATATTGGACAATCAAATTAATGACTGCCCAGGCTTCAGGATGTCTTTTTACACTATATAAAGGTGGAAATTTACATTGGAAACGTTTGGTTTAGCTGTTATAAAAGTTTGTTTTTTTTAGTGCTGAAAATGCATTTTCAGCTCGCACTGTACACATTTGCTGTGTGAGGCATTATCTCATAAGGGAAATACTGGACAATCAAATTAATGACTGCCCAGGCTTCAGGATGTCTTTTTACACTATATAAAGGTGGAAATTTACATTGGAAACGTTTGGTTTAGCTGTTATAAAAGTTTGTTTTTTTAGTGCTGAAAATGCATTTTCAGCTCGCACTGTACACATTTGCTATGTGAAGCATTATCTCATAAGGGAAATACTGGACAATCAAATTAATGACTTCCCAGGCTTCAGGATGCCTTTTTACACTCTATAAATGTGGAAATTTACATTGGAAACGTTTGGTTTAGCTGTTAATGAAGTTTCGTTTTTTTAGTGCTGAAAATTCATTGTCTGCTGGCACTGTACACTTTTTCTAAGTGTTGCATAATCTCATGAAGGAAATACTGGACAATCAAATTAATGACTTTCCAGGCTTCAGGATGCCTTTTATACACTATATAAAGGTGGAAATTTACATTGGAAACGTTTGGTTTAGCTGTTATAAAAGTTTGGTTTTTTAGTGCTGTAAATGCATTTTCAGCTCGCGCTGTACACATTTGCTATGAGAGGCATTATCTCATAAGGGAAATATTGGACAATCAAATTAATGACTGCCCAGGCTTCAGGATGTCTTTTTACACTATATAAGGGTGGAAATTTACATTGGAAACGTTTAGTTTAGCTGTTAATGAAGTTTCGTTTTTTTAGTGCTGAAAATTCATTGTCTGCTGGCGCTGTACACTTTATCTAAGTGTTGCAATATCTCATGAAGGAAATACTGGACAATCAAATTAATGACTTTCCAGGCTTCAGGATGCCTTTCTACACTCTATAAAGGTGGAAATGTACATTGGAAACGTTTGGTTTAGCTGTTATAAAAGTTTGGTTTTTTAGTGCTGTAAATGCATTTTCAGCTCGCGCTGTACACATTTGCTATGAGAGGCATTATCTCAGAAGGGAAATATTGGACAATCAAATTAATGACTGCCCAGGCTTCAGGATGTCTTTTTACACTATATAAAGGTGGAAATTTACATTGGAAACGTTTGGTTTAGCTGTTATAAAAGTTTGGTTTTTTTAGTGCTGAAAATGCATTTTCAGCTCGCACTGTACACATTTGCTGTGTGAGGCATTATCTCATAAGGGAAATACTGGACAATCAAATTAATGACTGCCCAGGCTTCAGGATGTCTTTTTACACTATATAAAGGTGGAAATTTACATTGGAAACGTTTGGTTTAGCTGTTATAAAAGTTTGGTTTTTTAGTGCTGAAAATGCATTTTCAGCTCGCACTGTACACATTTGCTATGTGAGGCATTATCTCATAAGGGAAATACTGGACAATCAAATTAATGACTTCCCAGGCTTCAGGATGCCTTTTTACACTCTATAAATGTGGAAATTTACATTGGAAACGTTTGGTTTAGCTGTTAATGAAGTTTCGTTTTTTTAGTGCTGAAAATTCATTGTCTGCTGGCGCTGTACACTTTTTCTAAGTGTTGCAATATCTCATGAAGGAAATACTGGACAATCAAATTAATGACTTTCCAGGCTTCAGGATGCCTTTCTACACTATATAAAGGTGGAAATTTACATTGGAAACGTTTGGTTTAGCTGTTATAAAAGTTTGGTTTTTTAGTGCTGTAAATGCATTTTCAGCTCGCGCTGTACACATTTGCTATGAGAAGCATTATCTCATAAGGGAAATATTGGACAATCAAATTAATGACTGCCCAGGCTTCAGGATGTCTTTTTACACTATATAAGGGTGGAAATTTACATTGGAAACGTTTAGTTTAGCTGTTAATGAAGTTTCGTTTTTTTAGTGCTGAAAATTCATTGTCTGCTGGCGCTGTACACTTTTTCTAAGTGTTGCAATATCTCATGAAGGAAATACTGGACAATCAAATTAATGACTTTCCAGGCTTCAGGATGCCTTTCTACACTATATAAAGGTGGAAATGTACATTGGAAACGTTTGGTTTAGCTGTTATAAAAGTTTGGTTTTTTAGTGCTGTAAATGCATTTTCAGCTCGCGCTGTACACATTTGCTATGAGAGGCATTATCTCAGAAGGGAAATATTGGACAATCAAATTAATGACTGCCCAGGCTTCAGGATGTCTTTTTACACTATATAAAGGTGGAAATTTACATTGGAAACGTTTGGTTTAGCTGTTATAAAAGTTTGGTTTTTTTAGTGCTGAAAATGCATTTTCAGCTCGCACTGTACACATTTGCTGTGTGAGGCATTATCTCATAAGGGAAATACTGGACAATCAAATTAATGACTGCCCAGGCTTCAGGATGTCTTTTTACACTATATAAAGGTGGAAATTTACATTGGAAACGTTTGGTTTAGCTGTTATAAAAGTTTGGTTTTTTAGTGCTGAAAATGCATTTTCAGCTCGCACTGTACACGTTTGCTATGTGAGGCATTATCTCATAAGGGAAATACTGGACAATCAAATTAATGACTTCCCAGGCTTCAGGATGCCTTTTTACACTCTATAAATGTGGAAATTTACATTGGAAACGTTTGGTTTAGCTGTTAATGAAGTTTCGTTTTTTTAGTGCTGAAAATTCATTGTCTGCTGGCGCTGTACACTTTTTCTAAGTGTTGCAATATCTCATGAAGGAAATACTGGACAATCAAATTAATGACTTTCCAGGCTTCAGGATGCCTTTCTACACTATATAAAGGTGGAAATTTACATTGGAAACGTTTGGTTTAGCTGTTATAAAAGTTTGGTTTTTTAGTGCTGTAAATGCATTTTCAGCTCGCGCTGTACACATTTGCTATGAGAGGCATTATCTCATAAGGGAAATATTGGACAATCAAATTAATGACTGCCCAGGCTTCAGGATGTCTTTTTACACTATATAAGGGTGGAAATTTACATTGGAAACGTTTAGTTTAGCTGTTAATGAAGTTTCGTTTTTTTAGTGCTGAAAATTCATTGTCTGCTGGCGCTGTACACTTTTTCTAAGTGTTGCAATATCTCATGAAGGAAATACTGGACAATCAAATTAATGACTTTCCAGGCTTCAGGATGCCTTTCTACACTATATAAAGGTGGAAATGTACATTGGAAACGTTTGGTTTAGCTGTTATAAAAGTTTGGTTTTTTAGTGCTGTAAATGCATTTTCAGCTCGCGCTGTACACATTTGCTATGAGAGGCATTATCTCAGAAGGGAAATATTGGACAATCAAATTAATGACTGCCCAGGCTTCAGGATGTCTTTTTACACTATATAAAGGTGGAAATTTACATTGGAAACGTTTGGTTTAGCTGTTATAAAAGTTTGGTTTTTTTAGTGCTGAAAATGCATTTTCAGCTCGCACTGTACACATTTGCTGTGTGAGGCATTATCTCATAAGGGAAATACTGGACAATCAAATTAATGACTGCCCAGGCTTCAGGATGTCTTTTTACACTATATAAAGGTGGAAATTTACATTGGAAACGTTTGGTTTAGCTGTTATAAAAGTTTGGTTTTTTAGTGCTGAAAATGCATTTTCAGCTCGCACTGTACACATTTGCTATGTGAGGCATTATCTCATAAGGGAAATACTGGACAATCAAATTAATGACTTCCCAGGCTTCAGGATGCCTTTTTACACTCTATAAATGTGGAAATTTACATTGGAAACGTTTGGTTTAGCTGTTAATGAAGTTTCGTTTTTTTAGTGCTGAAAATTCATTGTCTGCTGGCGCTGTACACTTTTTCTAAGTGTTGCAATATCTCATGAAGGAAATACTGGATAATCAAATTAATGACTTTCCAGGCTTCAGGATGCCTTTCTACACTATATAAAGGTGGAAATGTACATTGGAAACGTTTGGTTTAGCTGTTATAAAAGTTTGGTTTTTTAGTGCTGTAAATGCATTTTCAGCTCGCGCTGTACACATTTGCTATGAGAGGCATTATCTCATAAGGGAAATATTAGACAATCAAATTAATGACTGCCCAGGCTTCAGGATGTCTTTTTACACTATATAAGGGTGGAAATTTACATCGGAAACGTTTAGTTTAGCTGTTAATGAAGTTTCGTTTTTTTAGTGCTGAAAATTCATTGTCTGCTGGCGCTGTACACTTTTTCTAAGTGTTGCAATATCTCATGAAGGAAATACTGGACAATCAAATTAATGACTTTCCAGGCTTCAGGATGCCTTTCTACACTATATAAAGGTGGAAATTTACATTGGAAACGTTTGGTTTAGCTGTTATAAAAGTTTGGTTTTTTAGTGCTGTAAATGCATTTTCAGCTCGCGCTGTACACATTTGCTATGAGAGGCATTATCTCATAAAGGAAATATTGGACAATCAAATTAATGACTGCCCAGGCTTCAGGATGTCTTTTTACACTATATAAAAGTGGAAATTTACATTGGAAACGTTTAGTTTAGCTGTTAATGAAGTTTCGTTTTTTTTAGTGCTGAAAATGCATTGTCTGCTGGCGCTGTACACTTTTTCTAAGTGTTGCAATATCTCATGAAGGAAATACTGGACAATCAAATTAATGACTTTCCAGGCTTCAGGATGCCTTTCTACACTATATAAAGGTGGAAATTTACATTGGAAACGTTTGGTTTAGCTGTTATAAAAGTTTGGTTTTTTAGTGCTGTAAATGCATTTTCAGCTCGCGCTGTACACATTTGCTATGAGAGGCATTATCTCATAAGGGAAATATTGGACAATCAAATTAATGACTGCCCAGGCTTCAGGATGTCTTTTTACACTATATAAAGGTGGAAATTTACATTGGAAACGTTTGGTTTAGCTGTTATAAAAGTTTGGTTTTTTAGTGCTTGTAAATGCATTTTCAGCTCGCGCTGTACACATTTGCTATGAGAGGCATTATCTCATAAGGGAAATATTGGACAATCAAATTAATGGCTGCCCAGGCTTCAGGATGTCTTTTTACTCTATATAAAGTTGGAAATTTACATTGGAAACGTTTAGTTTAGCTGTTAATGAAGTTTCGTTTTTTTAGTGCTGAAAATTCATTGTCTGCTGGCGCTGTACACTTTTTCTAAGTGTTGCAATATCTCATGAAGGAAATACTGGACAATCAAATCAATGACTTTCCAGGCTTCAGGATGCCTTTCTACACTATATAAAGGTGGAAATGTACATTGGAAACGTTTGGTTTAGCTGTTATAAAAGTTTGGTTTTTTTAGTGCTGAAAATGCATTTTCAGCTCGCACTGTACACATTTGCTATGTGAGGCATTATCTCATAAGGGAAATACTGGACAATCAAATTAATGACTGCCCAGGCTTCAGGATGTCTTTTTACACTATATAAAGGTGGAAATTTACATTGGAAACGTTTGGTTTAGCTGTTATAAAAGTTTGTTTTTTTAGTGCTGAAAATGCATTTTCAGCTCGCACTGTACACATTTGCTATGTGAGGCATTATCTCATAAGGGAAATACTGGACAATCAAATTAATGACTTCCCAGGCTTCAGGATGCCTTTTTACACTCTATAAATGTGGAAATTTACATTGGAAACGTTTGGTTTAGCTGTTAATGAAGTTTCGTTTTTTTAGTGCTGAAAATTCATTGTCTGCTGGCGCTGTACACTTTTTCTAAGTGTTGCAATATCTCATGAAGGAAATACTGGACAATCAAATTAATGACTTTCCAGGCTTCAGGATGCCTTTCTACACTATATAAAGGTGGAAATTTACATTGGAAACGTTTGGTTTAGCTGTTATAAAAGTTTGGTTTTTTAGTGCTGTAAATGCATTTTCAGCTCGCGCTGTACACATTTGCTATGAGAGGCATTATCTCATAAGGGAAATATTGGACAATCAAATTAATGACTGCCCAGGCTTCAGGATGTATTTTTACACTATATAAGGGTGGAAATTTACATTGGAAACGTTTAGTTTAGCTGTTAATGAAGTTTCGTTTTTTTAGTGCTGAAAATTCATTGTCTGCTGGCGCTGTACACTTTTTCTAAGTGTTGCAATATCTCATGAAGGAAATACTGGACAATCAAATTAATGACTTTCCAGGCTTCAGGATGCCTTTCTACACTATATAAAGGTGGAAATGTACATTGGAAACGTTTGGTTTAGCTGTTATAAAAGTTTGGTTTTTTAGTGCTGTAAATGCATTTTCAGCTCGCGCTGTACACATTTGCTATGAGAGGCATTATCTCAGAAGGGAAATATTGGACAATCAAATTAATGACTGCCCAGGCTTCAGGATGTCTTTTTACACTATATAAAGGTGGAAATTTACATTGGAAACGTTTGGTTTAGCTGTTATAAAAGTTTGGTTTTTTTAGTGCTGAAAATGCATTTTCAGCTCGCACTGTACACTTTTGCTATGTGAGGCATTATCTCATAAGGGAAATACTGGACAATCAAATTAATGACTGCCCAGGCTTCAGGATGTCTTTTTACACTATATAAAGGTGGAAATTTACATTGGAAACGTTTGGTTTAGCTGTTAAAAAAGTTTGGTTTTTTAGTGCTGTAAATGCATTTTCAGCTCGCGCTGTACACATTTGCTATGAGAGGCATTATCTCATAAGGGAAATATTGGACAATCAAATTAATGACTGCCCAGGCTTCAGGATGTATTTTTACACTATATAAGGGTGGAAATTTACATTGGAAACGTTTAGTTTAGCTGTTAATGAAGTTTCGTTTTTTTAGTGCTGAAAATTCATTGTCTGCTGGCGCTGTACACTTTTTCTAAGTGTTGCAATTTCTCATGAAGGAAATACTGGACAATCAATTTAATGACTTTCCAGGCTTCAGGATGCCTTTCTACACTATATAAAGGTGGAAATTTACATTGGAAACGTTTGGTTTAGCTGTTATAAAAGTTTGGTTTTTTAGTGCTGTATATGCATTTTCAGCTCGCGCTGTACACATTTGCTATGAGAGGCATTATCTCATAATGGAAATATTGGACAATCAAATTAATGACTGCCCAGGCTTCAGGATGTCTTTTTACACTATATAAAGGTGGAAATTTACATTGGAAACGTTTAGTTTAGCTGTTAATGAAGTTTCGTTTTTTTAGTGCTGAAAATTCATTGTCTGCTGGCGCTGTACACTTTTTCTAAGTGTTGCAATATCTCATGAAGGAAATACTGGACAATCAAATTAATGACTTTCCAGGCTTCAGGATGCCTTTCTACACTATATAAAGGTGGAAATGTACATTGGAAACGTTTGGTTTAGCTGTTATAAAAGTTTGGTTTTTTAGTGCTGTAAATGCATTTTCAGCTCGCGCTGTACACATTTGCTATGAGAGGCATTATCTCATAAGGGAAATACTGGACAATCAAATTAATGACTTCCCAGGCTTCAGGATGCCTTTTTACACTCTATAAATGTGGAAATTTACATTGGAAACGTTTGGTTTAGCTGTTAATGAAGTTTCGTTTTTTTAGTGCTGAAAATTCATTGTCTGCTGGCGCTGTACACTTTTTCTAAGTGTTGCAATATCTCATGAAGGAAATACTGGACAATCAAATTAATGACTTTCCAGGCTTCAGGATGCCTTTCTACACTATATAAAGGTGGAAATGTACATTGGAAACGTTTGGTTTAGCTGTTATAAAAGTTTGGTTTTTTAGTGCTGTAAATGCATTTTCAGCTCGCGCTGTACACATTTGCTATGAGAGGCATTATCTCATAAGGGAAATATTAGACAATCAAATTAATGACTGCCCAGGCTTCAGGATGTCTTTTTACACTATATAAGGGTGGAAATTTACATCGGAAACGTTTAGTTTAGCTGTTAATGAAGTTTCGTTTTTTTAGTGCTGAAAATTCATTGTCTGCTGGCGCTGTACACTTTTTCTAAGTGTTGCAATATCTCATGAAGGAAATACTGGACAATCAAATTAATGACTTTCCAGGCTTCAGGATGCCTTTCTACACTATATAAAGGTGGAAATGTACATTGGAAACGTTTGGTTTAGCTGTTATAAAAGTTTGGTTTTTTAGTGCTGTAAATGCATTTTCAGCTCGCGCTGTACACATTTGCTATGAGAGGCATTATCTCAAAAGGGAAATATTGGACAATCAAATTAATGACTGCCCAGGCTTCAGGATGTCTTTTTACACTATAAAAAGGTGGAAATTTACATTGGAAACGTTTGGTTTAGCTGTTATAAAAGTTTGGTTTTTTAGTGCTGAAAATGCATTTTCAGCTCGCACTGTACACATTTGCTATGTGAGGCATTATCTCATAAGGGAAATACTGGACAATCAAATTAATGACTTCCCAGGCTTCAGGATGCCTTTTTACACTCTATAAATGTGGAAATTTACATTGGAAACGTTTGGTTTAGCTGTTAATGAAGTTTCGTTTTTTTAGTGCTGAAAATTCATTGTCTGCTGGCGCTGTACACTTTTTCTAAGTGTTGCAATATCTCATGAAGGAAATACTGGACAATCAAATTAATGACTTTCCAGGCTTCAGGATGCCTTTCTACACTATATAAAGGTGGAAATTTACATTGGAAACGTTTGGTTTAGCTGTTATAAAAGTTTGGTTTTTTAGTGCTGTAAATGCATTTTCAGCTCGCGCTGTACACATTTGCTATGAGAGGCATTATCTCATAAGGGAAATATTGGACAATCAAATTAATGACTGCCCAGGCTTCAGGATGTCTTTTTACACTATATAAAGGTGGAAATTTACATTGGAAACGTTTAGTTTAGCTGTTAATGAAGTTTCGTTTTTTTTAGTGCTGAAAATTCATTGTCTGCTGGCGCTGTACACTTTTTCTAAGTGTTGCAATATCTCATGAAGGAAATACTGGACAATCAAATTAATGACTTTCCAGGCTTCAGGATGCCTTTCTACACTATATAAAGGTGGAAATTTACATTGGAAACGTTTGGTTTAGCTGTTATAAAAGTTTGGTTTTTTAGTGCTGTTAATGCATTTTCAGCTCGCGCTGTACACATTTGCTATGAGAGGCATTATCTCATAAGGGAAATATTGGACAATCAAATTAATGACTGCCCAGGCTTCAGGATGTCTTTTTACACTATATAAAGGTGGAAATTTACATTGGAAACGTTTGGTTTAGCTGTTATAAAAGTTTGGTTTTTTAGTGCTGTAAATGCATTTTCAGCTCGCGCTGTACACATTTGCTACGAGAGGCATTATCTCATAAGGGAAATATTGGACAATCAAATTAATGGCTGCCCAGGCTTCAGGATGTCTTTTTACTCTATATAAAGTTGGAAATTTACATTGGAAACGTTTAGTTTAGCTGTTAATGAAGTTTCGTTTTTTTAGTGCTGAAAATTCATTGTCTGCTGGCGCTGTACACTTTTTCTAAGTGTTGCAATATCTCATGAAGGAAATACTGGACAATCAAATCAATGACTTTCCAGGCTTCAGGATGCCTTTCTACACTATATAAAGGTGGAAATGTACATTGGAAACGTTTGGTTTAGCTGTTATAAAAGTTTGTTTTTTTAGTGCTGAAAATGCATTTTCAGCTCGCGCTGTACACATTTGCTATGAGAGGCATTGTCTCATAAGGGAAATATTGGACAATCAAATTAATGACTGCCTAGGCTTCAGGATGTCTTTTTACACTATATAAAGGTGGAAATTTACATTGGAAACGTTTGGTTTAGCTGTTATAAAAGTTTGGTTTTTTTAGTGCTGAAAATGCATTTTCAGCTCGCACTGTACACATTTGCTATGTGAGGCATTATCTCATAAGGGAAATACTGGACAATCAAATTAATGACTGCCCAGGCTTCAGGATGTCTTTTTACACTATATAAAGGTGGAAATTTACATTGGAAACGTTTGGTTTAGCTGTTATAAAAGTTTGTTTTTTTAGTGCTGAAAATGCATTTTCAGCTCGCACTGTACACATTTGCTATGTGAGGCATTATCTCATAAGGGAAATACTGGACAATCAAATTAATGACTTCCCAGGCTTCAGGATGCCTTTTTACACTCTATAAATGTGGAAATTTACATTGGAAACGTTTGGTTTAGCTGTTAATGAAGTTTCGTTTTTTTAGTGCTGAAAATTCATTGTCTGCTGGCGCTGTACACTTTTTCTAAGTGTTGCAATATCTCATGAAGGAAATACTGGACAATCAAATTAATGACTTTCCAGGCTTCAGGATGCCTTTCTACACTATATAAAGGTGGAAATTTACATTGGAAACGTTTGGTTTAGCTGTTATAAAAGTTTGTTTTTTTAGTGCTGTAAATGCATTTTCAGCTCGCGCTGTACACATTTGCTATGAGAGGCATTATCTCATAAGGGAAATATTGGCCAATCAAATTAATGACTGCCCAGGCTTCAGGATGTATTTTTACACTATATAAGGGTGGAAATTTACATTGGAAACGTTTAGTTTAGCTGTTAATGAAGTTTCGTTTTTTTAGTGCTGAAAATTCATTGTCTGCTGGCGCTGTACACTTTTTCTAAGTGTTGCAATATCTCATGAAGGAAATACTGGACAATCAAATTAATGACTTTCCAGGCTTCAGGATGCCTTTCTACACTATATAAAGGTGGAAATGTACATTGGAAACGTTTGGTTTAGCTGTTATAAAAGTTTGGTTTTTTAGTGCTGTAAATGCATTTTCATCTCGCGCTGTACACATTTGCTATGAGAGGCATTATCTCAGAAGGGAAATATTGGACAATCAAATTAATGACTGCCCAGGCTTCAGGATGTCTTTTTACACTATATAAAGGTGGAAATTTACATTGGAAACGTTTGGTTTAGCTGTTATAAAAGTTTGGTTTTTTTGTGCTGTAAATGCATTTTCAGCTCGCACTGTACACATTTGCTGTGTGAGGCATTATCTCATAAGGGAAATACTGGACAATCAAATTAATGACTGCCCAGGCTTCAGGATGTCTTTTTACACTATATAAAGGTGGAAATTTACATTGGAAACGTTTGGTTTAGCTGTTATAAAAGTTTGGTTTTTTTAGTGCTGAAAATGCATTTTCAGCTCGCACTGTCCACATTTGCTATGTGAGGCATTATCTCATAAGGGAAATACTGGACAATCAAATTAATGACTGCCCAGGCTTCAGGATGTCTTTTTACACTATATAAAGGTGGAAATTTACATTGGAAACGTTTGGTTTAGCTGTTATAAAAGTTTGTTTTTTTAGTGCTGTAAATGCATTTTCAGCTCGCGCTGTACACATTTGCTATGAGAGGCATTATCTCATAAGGGAAATATTGGACAATCAAATTAATGACTGCCCAGGCTTCAGGATGTCTTTTTACACTATATAAAGGTGGAAATATACATTGGAAACGTTTAGTTTAGCTGTTAATGAAGTTTCGTTTTTTTAGTGCTGAAAATTCATTGTCTGCTGGCGCTGTACACTTTTTCTAAGTGTTGCAATATCTCATGAAGGAAATACTGGACAATCAAATTAATGACTTTCCAGGCTTCAGGATGCCTTTCTACACTATATAAAGGTGGAAATGTACATTGGAAACGTTTGGTTTAGCTGTTATAAAAGTTTGGTTTTTTAGTGCTGTAAATGCATTTTCAGCTCGCGCTGTACACATTTGCTATGAGAGGCATTATCTCATAAGGGAAATATTAGACAATCAAATTAATGACTGCCCAGGCTTCAGGATGTCTTTTTACACTATATAAGGGTGGAAATTTACATCGGAAACGTTTAGTTTAGCTGTTAATGAAGTTTCGTTTTTTTAGTGCTGAAAATTCATTGTCTGCTGGCGCTGTACACTTTTTCTAAGTGTTGCAATATCTCATGAAGGAAATACTGGACAATCAAATTAATGACTTTCCAGGCTTCAGGATGCCTTCTACACTATATAAAGGTGGAAATGTACATTGGAAACGTTTGGTTTAGCTGTTATAAAAGTTTGGTTTTTTAGTGCTGTAAATGCATTTTCAGCTCGCGCTGTACACATTTGCTATGAGAGGCATTATCTCAGAAGGGAAATATTGGACAATCAAATTAATGACTGCCCAGGCTTCAGGATGTCTTTTTACACTATATAAAGGTGGAAATTTACATTGGAAACGTTTGGTTTAGCTGTTATAAAAGTTTGGTTTTTTTAGTGCTGAAAATGCATTTTCAGCTCGCACTGTACACATTTGCTGTGTGAGGCATTATCTCATAAGGGAAATACTGGACAATCAAATTAATGACTGCCCAGGTTTCAGGATGTCTTTTTACACTATATAAAGGTGGAAATTTACATTGGAAACGTTTGGTTTAGCTGTTATAAAAGTTTGGTTTTTTAGTGCTGAAAATGCATTTTCAGCTCGCACTGTACACATTTGCTATGTGAGGCATTATCTCATAAGGGAAATACTGGACAATCAAATTAATGACTTCCCAGGCTTCAGGATGCCTTTTTACACTCTATAAATGTGGAAATTTACATTGGAAACGTTTGGTTTAGCTGTTAATGAAGTTTCGTTTTTTTAGTGCTGAAAATTCATTGTCTGCTGGTCTGTACACTTTTTCTAAGTGTTGCAATATCTCATGAAGGAAATACTGGACAATCAAATTAATGACTTTCCAGGCTTCAGGATGCCTTTCTACACTATATAAAGGTGGAAATTTACATTGGAAACGTTTGGTTTAGCTGTTATAAAAGTTTGGTTTTTTAGTGCTGTAAATGCATTTTCAGCTCGCGCTGTACACATTTGCTATGAGAGGCATTATCTCATAAGGGAAATATTGGACAATCAAATTAATGACTGCCCAGGCTTCAGGATGTCTTTTTACACTATATAAGGGTGGAAATTTACATTGGAAACGTTTAGTTTAGCTGTTAATGAAGTTTCGTTTTTTTAGTGCTGAAAATTCATTGTCTGCTGGCGCTGTACACTTTTTCTAAGTGTTGCAATATCTCATGAAGGAAATACTGGACAATCAAATTAATGACTTTCCAGGCTTCAGGATGCCTTTCTACACTATATAAAGGTGGAAATGTACATTGGAAACGTTTGGTTTAGCTGTTATAAAAGTTTGGTTTTTTAGTGCTGTAAATGCATTTTCAGCTCGCGCTGTACACATTTGCTATGAGAGGCATTATCTCAGAAGGGAAATATTGGACAATCAAATTAATGACTGCCCAGGCTTCAGGATGTCTTTTTACACTATATAAAGGTGGAAATTTACATTGGAAACGTTTGGTTTAGCTGTTATAAAAGTTTGGTTTTTTTAGTGCTGAAAATGCATTTTCAGCTCGCACTGTACACATTTGCTGTGTGAGGCATTATCTCATAAGGGAAATACTGGACAATCAAATTAATGACTGCCCAGGCTTCAGGATGTCTTTTTACACTATATAAAGGTGGAAATTTACATTGGAAACGTTTGGTTTAGCTGTTATAAAAGTTTGGTTTTTTAGTGCTGAAAATGCATTTTCAGCTCGCACTGTACACATTTGCTATGTGAGGCATTATCTCATAAGGGAAATACTGGACAATCAAATTAATGACTTCCCAGGCTTCAGGATGCCTTTTTACACTCTATAAATGTGGAAATTTACATTGGAAACGTTTGGTTTAGCTGTTAATGAAGTTTCGTTTTTTTAGTGCTGAAAATTCATTGTCTGCTGGCGCTGTACACTTTTTCTAAGTGTTGCAATATCTCATGAAGGAAATACTGGATAATCAAATTAATGACTTTCCAGGCTTCAGGATGCCTTTCTACACTATATAAAGGTGGAAATGTACATTGGAAACGTTTGGTTTAGCTGTTATAAAAGTTTGGTTTTTTAGTGCTGTAAATGCATTTTCAGCTCGCGCTGTACACATTTGCTATGAGAGGCATTATCTCATAAGGGAAATATTAGACAATCAAATTAATGACTGCCCAGGCTTCAGGATGTCTTTTTACACTATATAAGGGTGGAAATTTACATCGGAAACGTTTAGTTTAGCTGTTAATGAAGTTTCGTTTTTTTAGTGCTGAAAATTCATTGTCTGCTGGCGCTGTACACTTTTTCTAAGTGTTGCAATATCTCATGAAGGAAATACTGGACAATCAAATTAATGACTTTCCAGGCTTCAGGATGCCTTTCTACACTATATAAAGGTGGAAATTTACATTGGAAACGTTTGGTTTAGCTGTTATAAAAGTTTGGTTTTTTAGTGCTGTAAATGCATTTTCAGCTCGCGCTGTACACATTTGCTATGAGAGGCATTATCTCATAAAGGAAATATTGGACAATCAAATTAATGACTGCCCAGGCTTCAGGATGTCTTTTTACACTATATAAAAGTGGAAATTTACATTGGAAACGTTTAGTTTAGCTGTTAATGAAGTTTCGTTTTTTTTAGTGCTGAAAATGCATTGTCTGCTGGCGCTGTACACTTTTTCTAAGTGTTGCAATATCTCATGAAGGAAATACTGGACAATCAAATTAATGACTTTCCAGGCTTCAGGATGCCTTTCTACACTATATAAAGGTGGAAATTTACATTGGAAACGTTTGGTTTAGCTGTTATAAAAGTTTGGTTTTTTAGTGCTGTAAATGCATTTTCAGCTCGCGCTGTACACATTTGCTATGAGAGGCATTATCTCATAAGGGAAATATTGGACAATCAAATTAATGACTGCCCAGGCTTCAGGATGTCTTTTTACACTATATAAAGGTGGAAATTTACATTGGAAACGTTTGGTTTAGCTGTTATAAAAGTTTGGTTTTTTAGTGCTTGTAAATGCATTTTCAGCTCGCGCTGTACACATTTGCTATGAGAGGCTTTATCTCATAAGGGAAATATTGGACAATCAAATTAATGGCTGCCCAGGCTTCAGGATGTCTTTTTACTCTATATAAAGTTGGAAATTTACATTGGAAACGTTTAGTTTAGCTGTTAATGAAGTTTCGTTTTTTTAGTGCTGAAAATTCATTGTCTGCTGGCGCTGTACACTTTTTCTAAGTGTTGCAATATCTCATGAAGGAAATACTGGACAATCAAATCAATGACTTTCCAGGCTTCAGGATGCCTTTCTACACTATATAAAGGTGGAAATGTACATTGGAAACGTTTGGTTTAGCTGTTATAAAAGTTTGGTTTTTTTAGTGCTGAAAATGCATTTTCAGCTCGCACTGTACACATTTGCTATGTGAGGCATTATCTCATAAGGGAAATACTGGACAATCAAATTAATGACTGCCCAGGCTTCAGGATGTCTTTTTACACTATATAAAGGTGGAAATTTACATTGGAAACGTTTGGTTTAGCTGTTATAAAAGTTTGTTTTTTTAGTGCTGAAAATGCATTTTCAGCTCGCACTGTACACATTTGCTATGTGAGGCATTATCTCATAAGGGAAATACTGGACAATCAAATTAATGACTTCCCAGGCTTCAGGATGCCTTTTTACACTCTATAAATGTGGAAATTTACATTGGAAACGTTTGGTTTAGCTGTTAATGAAGTTTCGTTTTTTTAGTGCTGAAAATTCATTGTCTGCTGGCGCTGTACACTTTTTCTAAGTGTTGCAATATCTCATGAAGGAAATACTGGACAATCAAATTAATGACTTTCCAGGCTTCAGGATGCCTTTCTACACTATATAAAGGTGGAAATTTACATTGGAAACGTTTGGTTTAGCTGTTATAAAAGTTTGGTTTTTTAGTGCTGTAAATGCATTTTCAGCTCGCGCTGTACACATTTGCTATGAGAGGCATTATCTCATAAGGGAAATATTGGACAATCAAATTAATGACTGCCCAGGCTTCAGGATGTATTTTTACACTATATAAGGGTGGAAATTTACATTGGAAACGTTTAGTTTAGCTGTTAATGAAGTTTCGTTTTTTTAGTGCTGAAAATTCATTGTCTGCTGGCGCTGTACACTTTTTCTAAGTGTTGCAATATCTCATGAAGGAAATACTGGACAATCAAATTAATGACTTTCCAGGCTTCAGGATGCCTTTCTACACTATATAAAGGTGGAAATGTACATTGGAAACGTTTGGTTTAGCTGTTATAAAAGTTTGGTTTTTTAGTGCTGTAAATGCATTTTCAGCTCGCGCTGTACACATTTGCTATGAGAGGCATTATCTCAGAAGGGAAATATTGGACAATCAAATTAATGACTGCCCAGGCTTCAGGATGTCTTTTTACACTATATAAAGGTGGAAATTTACATTGGAAACGTTTGGTTTAGCTGTTATAAAAGTTTGGTTTTTTTAGTGCTGAAAATGCATTTTCAGCTCGCACTGTACACTTTTGCTATGTGAGGCATTATCTCATAAGGGAAATACTGGACAATCAAATTAATGACTGCCCAGGCTTCAGGATGTCTTTTTACACTATATAAAGGTGGAAATTTACATTGGAAACGTTTGGTTTAGCTGTTATAAAAGTTTGGTTTTTTAGTGCTGTAAATGCATTTTCAGCTCGCGCTGTACACATTTGCTATGAGAGGCATTATCTCATAAGGGAAATATTGGACAATCAAATTAATGACTGCCCAGGCTTCAGGATGTATTTTTACACTATATAAGGGTGGAAATTTACATTGGAAACGTTTAGTTTAGCTGTTAATGAAGTTTCGTTTTTTTAGTGCTGAAAATTCATTGTCTGCTGGCGCTGTACACTTTTTCTAATGTTGCAATTTCTCATGAAGGAAATACTGGACAATCAATTTAATGACTTTCCAGGCTTCAGGATGCCTTTCTACACTATATAAAGGTGGAAATTTACATTGGAAACGTTTGGTTTAGCTGTTATAAAAGTTTGGTTTTTTAGTGCTGTATATGCATTTTCAGCTCGCGCTGTACACATTTGCTATGAGAGGCATTATCTCATAATGGAAATATTGGACAATCAAATTAATGACTGCCCAGGCTTCAGGATGTCTTTTTACACTATATAAAGGTGGAAATTTACATTGGAAACGTTTAGTTTAGCTGTTAATGAAGTTTCGTTTTTTTAGTGCTGAAAATTCATTGTCTGCTGGCGCTGTACACTTTTTCTAAGTGTTGCAATATCTCATGAAGGAAATACTGGACAATCAAATTAATGACTTTCCAGGCTTCAGGATGCCTTTCTACACTATATAAAGGTGGAAATGTACATTGGAAACGTTTGGTTTAGCTGTTATAAAAGTTTGGTTTTTTAGTGCTGTAAATGCATTTTCAGCTCGCGCTGTACACATTTGCTATGAGAGGCATTATCTCATAAGGGAAATACTGGACAATCAAATTAATGACTTCCCAGGCTTCAGGATGCCTTTTTACACTCTATAAATGTGGAAATTTACATTGGAAACGTTTGGTTTAGCTGTTAATGAAGTTTCGTTTTTTTAGTGCTGAAAATTCATTGTCTGCTGGCGCTGTACACTTTTTCTAAGTGTTGCAATATCTCATGAAGGAAATACTGGACAATCAAATTAATGACTTTCCAGGCTTCAGGATGCCTTTCTACACTATATAAAGGTGGAAATGTACATTGGAAACGTTTGGTTTAGCTGTTATAAAAGTTTGGTTTTTTAGTGCTGTAAATGCATTTTCAGCTCGCGCTGTACACATTTGCTATGAGAGGCATTATCTCATAAGGGAAATATTAGACAATCAAATTAATGACTGCCCAGGCTTCAGGATGTCTTTTTACACTATATAAGGGTGGAAATTTACATCGGAAACGTTTAGTTTAGCTGTTAATGAAGTTTCGTTTTTTTAGTGCTGAAAATTCATTGTCTGCTGGCGCTGTACACTTTATCTAAGTGTTGCAATATCTCATGAAGGAAATACTGGACAATCAAATTAATGACTTTCCAGGCTTCAGGATGCCTTTCTACACTATATAAAGGTGGAAATGTACATTGGAAACGTTTGGTTTAGCTGTTATAAAAGTTTGGTTTTTTAGTGCTGTAAATGCATTTTCAGCTCGCGCTGTACACATTTGCTATGAGAGGCATTATCTCATAAGGGAAATATTGGACAATCAAATTAATGACTGCCCAGGCTTCAGGATGTCTTTTTACACTATATAAGGGTGGAAATTTACATTGGAAACGTTTAGTTTAGCTGTTAATGAAGTTTCGTTTTTTTAGTGCTGAAAATTCATTGTCTGCTGGCGCTGTACACTTTATCTAAGTGTTGCAATATCTCATGAAGGAAATACTGGACAATCAAATTAATGACTTTCCAGGCTTCAGGATGCCTTTCTACACTCTATAAAGGTGGAAATGTACATTGGAAACGTTTGGTTTAGCTGTTATAAAAGTTTGGTTTTTTAGTGCTGTAAATGCATTTTCAGCTCGCGCTGTACACATTTGCTATGAGAGGCATTATCTCAGAAGGGAAATATTGGACAATCAAATTAATGACTGCCCAGGCTTCAGGATGTCTTTTTACACTATATAAAGGTGGAAATTTACATTGGAAACGTTTGGTTTAGCTGTTATAAAAGTTTGGTTTTTTTAGTGCTGAAAATGCATTTTCAGCTCGCACTGTACACATTTGCTGTGTGAGGCATTATCTCATAAGGGAAATACTGGACAATCAAATTAATGACTGCCCAGGCTTCAGGATGTCTTTTTACACTATATAAAGGTGGAAATTTACATTGGAAACGTTTGGTTTAGCTGTTATAAAAGTTTGGTTTTTTAGTGCTGAAAATGCATTTTCAGCTCGCACTGTACACATTTGCTATGTGAGGCATTATCTCATAAGGGAAATACTGGACAATCAAATTAATGACTTCCCAGGCTTCAGGATGCCTTTTTACACTCTATAAATGTGGAAATTTACATTGGAAACGTTTGGTTTAGCTGTTAATGAAGTTTCGTTTTTTTAGTGCTGAAAATTCATTGTCTGCTGGCGCTGTACACTTTTTCTAAGTGTTGCAATATCTCATGAAGGAAATACTGGACAATCAAATTAATGACTTTCCAGGCTTCAGGATGCCTTTCTACACTATATAAAGGTGGAAATTTACATTGGAAACGTTTGGTTTAGCTGTTATAAAAGTTTGGTTTTTTAGTGCTGTAAATGCATTTTCAGCTCGCGCTGTACACATTTGCTATGAGAAGCATTATCTCATAAGGGAAATATTGGACAATCAAATTAATGACTGCCCAGGCTTCAGGATGTCTTTTTACACTATATAAGGGTGGAAATTTACATTGGAAACGTTTAGTTTAGCTGTTAATGAAGTTTCGTTTTTTTAGTGCTGAAAATTCATTGTCTGCTGGCGCTGTACACTTTTTCTAAGTGTTGCAATATCTCATGAAGGAAATACTGGACAATCAAATTAATGACTTTCCAGGCTTCAGGATGCCTTTCTACACTATATAAAGGTGGAAATGTACATTGGAAACGTTTGGTTTAGCTGTTATAAAAGTTTGGTTTTTTAGTGCTGTAAATGCATTTTCAGCTCGCGCTGTACACATTTGCTATGAGAGGCATTATCTCAGAAGGGAAATATTGGACAATCAAATTAATGACTGCCCAGGCTTCAGGATGTCTTTTTACACTATATAAAGGTGGAAATTTACATTGGAAACGTTTGGTTTAGCTGTTATAAAAGTTTGGTTTTTTTAGTGCTGAAAATGCATTTTCAGCTCGCACTGTACACATTTGCTGTGTGAGGCATTATCTCATAAGGGAAATACTGGACAATCAAATTAATGACTGCCCAGGCTTCAGGATGTCTTTTTACACTATATAAAGGTGGAAATTTACATTGGAAACGTTTGGTTTAGCTGTTATAAAAGTTTGGTTTTTTAGTGCTGAAAATGCATTTTCAGCTCGCACTGTACACATTTGCTATGTGAGGCATTATCTCATAAGGGAAATACTGGACAATCAAATTAATGACTTCCCAGGCTTCAGGATGCCTTTTTACACTCTATAAATGTGGAAATTTACATTGGAAACGTTTGGTTTAGCTGTTAATGAAGTTTCGTTTTTTTAGTGCTGAAAATTCATTGTCTGCTGGCGCTGTACACTTTTTCTAAGTGTTGCAATTTCTCATGAAGGAAATACTGGACAATCAATTTAATGACTTTCCAGGCTTCAGGATGCCTTTCTACACTATATAAAGGTGGAAATTTACATTGGAAACGTTTGGTTTAGCTGTTATAAAAGTTTGGTTTTTTAGTGCTGTATATGCATTTTCAGCTCGCGCTGTACACATTTGCTATGAGAGGCATTATCTCATAATGGAAATATTGGACAATCAAATTAATGACTGCCCAGGCTTCAGGATGTCTTTTTACACTATATAAAGGTGGAAATTTACATTGGAAACGTTTAGTTTAGCTGTTAATGAAGTTTCGTTTTTTTAGTGCTGAAAATTCATTGTCTGCTGGCGCTGTACACTTTTTCTAAGTGTTGCAATATCTCATGAAGGAAATACTGGACAATCAAATTAATGACTTTCCAGGCTTCAGGATGCCTTTCTACACTATATAAAGGTGGAAATGTACATTGGAAACGTTTGGTTTAGCTGTTATAAAAGTTTGGTTTTTTAGTGCTGTAAATGCATTTTCAGCTCGCGCTGTACACATTTGCTATGAGAGGCATTATCTCATAAGGGAAATACTGGACAATCAAATTAATGACTTCCCAGGCTTCAGGATGCCTTTTTACACTCTATAAATGTGGAAATTTACATTGGAAACGTTTGGTTTAGCTGTTAATGAAGTTTCGTTTTTTTAGTGCTGAAAATTCATTGTCTGCTGGCGCTGTACACTTTTTCTAAGTGTTGCAATATCTCATGAAGGAAATACTGGACAATCAAATTAATGACTTTCCAGGCTTCAGGATGCCTTTCTACACTATATAAAGGTGGAAATGTACATTGGAAACGTTTGGTTTAGCTGTTATAAAAGTTTGGTTTTTTAGTGCTGTAAATGCATTTTCAGCTCGCGCTGTACACATTTGCTATGAGAGGCATTATCTCATAAGGGAAATATTAGACAATCAAATTAATGACTGCCCAGGCTTCAGGATGTCTTTTTACACTATATAAGGGTGGAAATTTACATCGGAAACGTTTAGTTTAGCTGTTAATGAAGTTTCGTTTTTTTAGTGCTGAAAATTCATTGTCTGCTGGCGCTGTACACTTTATCTAAGTGTTGCAATATCTCATGAAGGAAATACTGGACAATCAAATTAATGACTTTCCAGGCTTCAGGATGCCTTTCTACACTATATAAAGGTGGAAATGTACATTGGAAACGTTTGGTTTAGCTGTTATAAAAGTTTGGTTTTTTAGTGCTGTAAATGCATTTTCAGCTCGCGCTGTACACATTTGCTATGAGAGGCATTATCTCATAAGGGAAATATTGGACAATCAAATTAATGACTGCCCAGGCTTCAGGATGTCTTTTTACACTATATAAGGGTGGAAATTTACATTGGAAACGTTTAGTTTAGCTGTTAATGAAGTTTCGTTTTTTTAGTGCTGAAAATTCATTGTCTGCTGGCGCTGTACACTTTATCTAAGTGTTGCAATATCTCATGAAGGAAATACTGGACAATCAAATTAATGACTTTCCAGGCTTCAGGATGCCTTTCTACACTCTATAAAGGTGGAAATGTACATTGGAAACGTTTGGTTTAGCTGTTATAAAAGTTTGGTTTTTTAGTGCTGTAAATGCATTTTCAGCTCGCGCTGTACACATTTGCTATGAGAGGCATTATCTCAGAAGGGAAATATTGGACAATCAAATTAATGACTGCCCAGGCTTCAGGATGTCTTTTTACACTATATAAAGGTGGAAATTTACATTGGAAACGTTTGGTTTAGCTGTTATAAAAGTTTGGTTTTTTTAGTGCTGAAAATGCATTTTCAGCTCGCACTGTACACATTTGCTGTGTGAGGCATTATCTCATAAGGGAAATACTGGACAATCAAATTAATGACTGCCCAGGCTTCAGGATGTCTTTTTACACTATATAAAGGTGGAAATTTACATTGGAAACGTTTGGTTTAGCTGTTATAAAAGTTTGGTTTTTTAGTGCTGAAAATGCATTTTCAGCTCGCACTGTACACATTTGCTATGTGAGGCATTATCTCATAAGGGAAATACTGGACAATCAAATTAATGACTTCCCAGGCTTCAGGATGCCTTTTTACACTCTATAAATGTGGAAATTTACATTGGAAACGTTTGGTTTAGCTGTTAATGAAGTTTCGTTTTTTTAGTGCTGAAAATTCATTGTCTGCTGGCGCTGTACACTTTTTCTAAGTGTTGCAATATCTCATGAAGGAAATACTGGACAATCAAATTAATGACTTTCCAGGCTTCAGGATGCCTTTCTACACTATATAAAGGTGGAAATGTACATTGGAAACGTTTGGTTTAGCTGTTATAAAAGTTTGGTTTTTTAGTGCTGTAAATGCATTTTCAGCTCGCGCTGTACACATTTGCTATGAGAGGCATTATCTCAAAAGGGAAATATTGGACAATCAAATTAATGACTGCCCAGGCTTCAGGATGTCTTTTTACACTATAAAAAGGTGGAAATTTACATTGGAAACGTTTGGTTTAGCTGTTATAAAAGTTTGGTTTTTTAGTGCTGAAAATGCATTTTCAGCTCGCACTGTACACATTTGCTATGTGAGGCATTATCTCATAAGGGAAATACTGGACCCAGGCTTCAGGATGTCTTTTTACACTATATAAAGGTGGAAATTTACATTGGAAACGTTTAGTTTAGCTGTTAATGAAGTTTCGTTTTTTTTAGTGCTGAAAATTCATTGTCTGCTGGCGCTGTACACTTTTTCTAAGTGTTGCAATATCTCATGAAGGAAATACTGGACAATCAAATTAATGACTTTCCAGGCTTCAGGATGCCTTTCTACACTATATAAAGGTGGAAATTTACATTGGAAACGTTTGGTTTAGCTGTTATAAAAGTTTGGTTTTTTAGTGCTGTTAATGCATTTTCAGCTCGCGCTGTACACATTTGCTATGAGAGGCATTATCTCATAAGGGAAATATTGGACAATCAAATTAATGACTGCCCAGGCTTCAGGATGTCTTTTTACACTATATAAAGGTGGAAATTTACATTGGAAACGTTTGGTTTAGCTGTTATAAAAGTTTGGTTTTTTAGTGCTGTAAATGCATTTTCAGCTCGCGCTGTACAAATTTGCTACGAGAGGCATTATCTCATAAGGGAAATATTGGACAATCAAATTAATGGCTGCCCAGGCTTCAGGATGTCTTTTTACTCTATATAAAGTTGGAAATTTACATTGGAAACGTTTAGTTTAGCTGTTAATGAAGTTTCGTTTTTTTAGTGCTGAAAATTCATTGTCTGCTGGCGCTGTACACTTTTTCTAAGTGTTGCAATATCTCATGAAGGAAATACTGGACAATCAAATCAATGACTTTCCAGGCTTCAGGATGCCTTTCTACACTATATAAAGGTGGAAATGTACATTGGAAACGTTTGGTTTAGCTGTTATAAAAGTTTGTTTTTTTAGTGCTGAAAATGCATTTTCAGCTCGCGCTGTACACATTTGCTATGAGAGGCATTGTCTCATAAGGGAAATATTGGACAATCAAATTAATGACTGCCTAGGCTTCAGGATGTCTTTTTACACTATATAAAGGTGGAAATTTACATTGGAAACGTTTGGTTTAGCTGTTATAAAAGTTTGGTTTTTTTAGTGCTGAAAATGCATTTTCAGCTCGCACTGTACACATTTGCTATGTGAGGCATTATCTCATAAGGGAAATACTGGACAATCAAATTAATGACTGCCCAGGCTTCAGGATGTCTTTTTACACTATATAAAGGTGGAAATTTACATTGGAAACGTTTGGTTTAGCTGTTATAAAAGTTTGTTTTTTTAGTGCTGAAAATGCATTTTCAGCTCGCACTGTACACATTTGCTATGTGAGGCATTATCTCATAAGGGAAATACTGGACAATCAAATTAATGACTTCCCAGGCTTCAGGATGCCTTTTTACACTCTATAAATGTGGAAATTTACATTGGAAACGTTTGGTTTAGCTGTTAATGAAGTTTCGTTTTTTTAGTGCTGAAAATTCATTGTCTGCTGGCGCTGTACACTTTTTCTAAGTGTTGCAATATCTCAGAAGGAAATACTGGACAATCAAATTAATGACTTTCCAGGCTTCAGGATGCCTTTCTACACTATATAAAGGTGGAAATTTACATTGGAAACGTTTGGTTTAGCTGTTATAAAAGTTTGTTTTTTTAGTGCTGTAAATGCATTTTCAGCTCGCGCTGTACACATTTGCTATGAGAGGCATTATCTCATAAGGGAAATATTGGCCAATCAAATTAATGACTGCCCAGGCTTCAGGATGTATTTTTACACTATATAAGGGTGGAAATTTACATTGGAAACGTTTAGTTTAGCTGTTAATGAAGTTTCGTTTTTTTAGTGCTGAAAATTCATTGTCTGCTGGCGCTGTACACTTTTTCTAAGTGTTGCAATATCTCATGAAGGAAATACTGGACAATCAAATTAATGACTTTCCAGGCTTCAGGATGCCTTTCTACACTATATAAAGGTGGAAATGTACATTGGAAACGTTTGGTTTAGCTGTTATAAAAGTTTGGTTTTTTAGTGCTGTAAATGCATTTTCATCTCGCGCTGTACACATTTGCTATGAGAGGCATTATCTCAGAAGGGAAATATTGGACAATCAAATTAATGACTGCCCAGGCTTCAGGATGTCTTTTTACACTATATAAAGGTGGAAATTTACATTGGAAACGTTTGGTTTAGCTGTTATAAAAGTTTGGTTTTTTTGTGCTGTAAATGCATTTTCAGCTCGCACTGTACACATTTGCTGTGTGAGGCATTATCTCATAAGGGAAATACTGGACAATCAAATTAATGACTGCCCAGGCTTCAGGATGTCTTTTTACACTATATAAAGGTGGAAATTTACATTGGAAACGTTTGGTTTAGCTGTTATAAAAGTTTGGTTTTTTTAGTGCTGAAAATGCATTTTCAGCTCGCACTGTCCACATTTGCTATGTGAGGCATTATCTCATAAGGGAAATACTGGACAATCAAATTAATGACTGCCCAGGCTTCAGGATGTCTTTTTACACTATATAAAGGTGGAAATTTACATTGGAAACGTTTGGTTTAGCTGTTTTAAAAGTTTGTTTTTTTAGTGCTGTAAATGCATTTTCAGCTCGCGCTGTACACATTTGCTATGAGAGGCATTATCTCATAAGGGAAATATTGGACAATCAAATTAATGACTGCCCAGGCTTCAGGATGTCTTTTTACACTATATAAAGGTGGAAATATACATTGGAAACGTTTAGTTTAGCTGTTAATGAAGTTTCGTTTTTTTAGTGCTGAAAATTCATTGTCTGCTGGCGCTGTACACTTTTTCTAAGTGTTGCAATATCTCATGAAGGAAATACTGGACAATCAAATTAATGACTTTCCAGGCTTCAGGATGCCTTTCTACACTATATAAAGGTGGAAATGTACATTGGAAACGTTTGGTTTAGCTGTTATAAAAGTTTGGTTTTTTAGTGCTGTAAATGCATTTTCAGCTCGCGCTGTACACATTTGCTATGAGAGGCATTATCTCATAAGGGAAATATTAGACAATCAAATTAATGACTGCCCAGGCTTCAGGATGTCTTTTTACACTATATAAGGGTGGAAATTTACATCGGAAACGTTTAGTTTAGCTGTTAATGAAGTTTCGTTTTTTTAGTGCTGAAAATTCATTGTCTGCTGGCGCTGTACACTTTTTCTAAGTGTTGCAATATCTCATGAAGGAAATACTGGACAATCAAATTAATGACTTTCCAGGCTTCAGGATGCCTTCTACACTATATAAAGGTGGAAATGTACATTGGAAACGTTTGGTTTAGCTGTTATAAAAGTTTGGTTTTTTAGTGCTGTAAATGCATTTTCAGCTCGCGCTGTACACATTTGCTATGAGAGGCATTATCTCAGAAGGGAAATATTGGACAATCAAATTAATGACTGCCCAGGCTTCAGGATGTCTTTTTACACTATATAAAGGTGGAAATTTACATTGGAAACGTTTGGTTTAGCTGTTATAAAAGTTTGGTTTTTTTAGTGCTGAAAATGCATTTTCAGCTCGCACTGTACACATTTGCTGTGTGAGGCATTATCTCATAAGGGAAATACTGGACAATCAAATTAATGACTGCCCAGGTTTCAGGATGTCTTTTTACACTATATAAAGGTGGAAATTTACATTGGAAACGTTTGGTTTAGCTGTTATAAAAGTTTGGTTTTTTAGTGCTGAAAATGCATTTTCAGCTCGCACTGTACACATTTGCTATGTGAGGCATTATCTCATAAGGGAAATACTGGACAATCAAATTAATGACTTCCCAGGCTTCAGGATGCCTTTTTACACTCTATAAATGTGGAAATTTACATTGGAAACGTTTGGTTTAGCTGTTAATGAAGTTTCGTTTTTTTAGTGCTGAAAATTCATTGTCTGCTGGCGCTGTACACTTTTTCTAAGTGTTGCAATATCTCATGAAGGAAATACTGGACAATCAAATTAATGACTTTCCAGGCTTCAGGATGCCTTTCTACACTATATAAAGGTGGAAATTTACATTGGAAACGTTTGGTTTAGCTGTTATAAAAGTTTGGTTTTTTAGTGCTGTAAATGCATTTTCAGCTCGCGCTGTACACATTTGCTATGAGAGGCATTATCTCATAAGGGAAATATTGGACAATCAAATTAATGACTGCCCAGGCTTCAGGATGTCTTTTTACACTATATAAGGGTGGAAATTTACATTGGAAACGTTTAGTTTAGCTGTTAATGAAGTTTCGTTTTTTTAGTGCTGAAAATTCATTGTCTGCTGGCGCTGTACACTTTTTCTAAGTGTTGCAATATCTCATGAAGGAAATACTGGACAATCAAATTAATGACTTTCCAGGCTTCAGGATGCCTTTCTACACTATATAAAGGTGGAAATGTACATTGGAAACGTTTGGTTTAGCTGTTATAAAAGTTTGGTTTTTTAGTGCTGTAAATGCATTTTCAGCTCGCGCTGTACACATTTGCTATGAGAGGCATTATCTCAGAAGGGAAATATTGGACAATCAAATTAATGACTGCCCAGGCTTCAGGATGTCTTTTTACACTATATAAAGGTGGAAATTTACATTGGAAACGTTTGGTTTAGCTGTTATAAAAGTTTGTTTTTTTTAGTGCTGAAAATGCATTTTCAGCTCGCACTGTACACATTTGCTGTGTGAGGCATTATCTCATAAGGGAAATACTGGACAATCAAATTAATGACTGCCCAGGCTTCAGGATGTCTTTTTACACTATATAAAGGTGGAAATTTACATTGGAAACGTTTGGTTTAGCTGTTATAAAAGTTTGTTTTTTTAGTGCTGAAAATGCATTTTCAGCTCGCACTGTACACATTTGCTATGTGAAGCATTATCTCATAAGGGAAATACTGGACAATCAAATTAATGACTTCCCAGGCTTCAGGATGCCTTTTTACACTCTATAAATGTGGAAATTTACATTGGAAACGTTTGGTTTAGCTGTTAATGAAGTTTCGTTTTTTTAGTGCTGAAAATTCATTGTCTGCTGGCACTGTACACTTTTTCTAAGTGTTGCATAATCTCATGAAGGAAATACTGGACAATCAAATTAATGACTTTCCAGGCTTCAGGATGCCTTTTATACACTATATAAAGGTGGAAATTTACATTGGAAACGTTTGGTTTAGCTGTTATAAAAGTTTGGTTTTTTAGTGCTGTAAATGCATTTTCAGCTCGCGCTGTACACATTTGCTATGAGAGGCATTATCTCATAAGGGAAATATTGGACAATCAAATTAATGACTGCCCAGGCTTCAGGATGTCTTTTTACACTATATAAGGGTGGAAATTTACATTGGAAACGTTTAGTTTAGCTGTTAATGAAGTTTCGTTTTTTTAGTTCTGAAAATTCATTGTCTGCTGGCGCTGTACACTTTATCTAAGTGTTGCAATATCTCATGAAGGAAATACTGGACAATCAAATTAATGACTTTCCAGGCTTCAGGATGCCTTTCTACACTCTATAAAGGTGGAAATGTACATTGGAAACGTTTGGTTTAGCTGTTATAAAAGTTTGGTTTTTTAGTGCTGTAAATGCATTTTCAGCTCGCGCTGTACACATTTGCTATGAGAGGCATTATCTCAGAAGGGAAATATTGGACAATCAAATTAATGACTGCCCAGGCTTCAGGATGTCTTTTTACACTATATAAAGGTGGAAATTTACATTGGAAACGTTTGGTTTAGCTGTTATAAAAGTTTGGTTTTTTTAGTGCTGAAAATGCATTTTCAGCTCGCACTGTACACATTTGCTGTGTGAGGCATTATCTCATAAGGGAAATACTGGACAATCAAATTAATGACTGCCCAGGCTTCAGGATGTCTTTTTACACTATATAAAGGTGGAAATTTACATTGGAAACGTTTGGTTTAGCTTTTATAAAAGTTTGGTTTTTTAGTGCTGAAAATGCATTTTCAGCTCGCACTGTACACATTTGCTATGTGAGGCATTATCTCATAAGGGAAATACTGGACAATCAAATTAATGACTTCCCAGGCTTCAGGATGCCTTTTTACACTCTATAAATGTGGAAATTTACATTGGAAACGTTTGGTTTAGCTGTTAATGAAGTTTCGTTTTTTTAGTGCTGAAAATTCATTGTCTGCTGGCGCTGTACACTTTTTCTAAGTGTTGCAATATCTCATGAAGGAAATACTGGACAATCAAATTAATGACTTTCCAGGCTTCAGGATGCCTTTCTACACTATATAAAGGTGGAAATTTACATTGGAAACGTTTGGTTTAGCTGTTATAAAAGTTTGGTTTTTTAGTGCTGTAAATGCATTTTCAGCTCGCGCTGTACACATTTGCTATGAGAAGCATTATCTCATAAGGGAAATATTGGACAATCAAATTAATGACTGCCCAGGCTTCAGGATGTCTTTTTACACTATATAAGGGTGGAAATTTACATTGGAAACGTTTAGTTTAGCTGTTAATGAAGTTTCGTTTTTTTAGTGCTGAAAATTCATTGTCTGCTGGCGCTGTACACTTTTTCTAAGTGTTGCAATATCTCATGAAGGAAATACTGGACAATCAAATTAATGACTTTCCAGGCTTCAGGATGCCTTTCTACACTATATAAAGGTGGAAATGTACATTGGAAACGTTTGGTTTAGCTGTTATAAAAGTTTGGTTTTTTAGTGCTGTAAATGCATTTTCAGCTCGCGCTGTACACATTTGCTATGAGAGGCATTATCTCAGAAGGGAAATATTGGACAATCAAATTAATGACTGCCCAGGCTTCAGGATGTCTTTTTACATTATATAAAGGTGGAAATTTACATTGGAAACGTTTGGTTTAGCTGTTATAAAAGTTTGGTTTTTTTAGTGCTGAAAATGCATTTTCAGCTCGCACTGTACACATTTGCTGTGTGAGGCATTATCTCATAAGGGAAATACTGGACAATCAAATTAATGACTGCCCAGGCTTCAGGATGTCTTTTTACACTATATAAAGGTGGAAATTTACATTGGAAACGTTTGGTTTAGCTGTTATAAAAGTTTGGTTTTTTAGTGCTGAAAATGCATTTTCAGCTCGCACTGTACACATTTGCTATGTGAGGCATTATCTCATAAGGGAAATACTGGACAATCAAATTAATGACTTCCCAGGCTTCAGGATGCCTTTTTACACTCTATAAATGTGGAAATTTACATTGGAAACGTTTGGTTTAGCTGTTAATGAAGTTTCGTTTTTTTAGTGCTGAAAATTCATTGTCTGCTGGCGCTGTACACTTTTTCTAAGTGTTGCAATATCTCATGAAGGAAATACTGGACAATCAAATTAATGACTTTCCAGGCTTCAGGATGCCTTTCTACACTATATAAAGGTGGAAATTTACATTGGAAACGTTTGGTTTAGCTGTTATAAAAGTTTGGTTTTTTAGTGCTGTAAATGCATTTTCAGCTCGCGCTGTACACATTTGCTATGAGAGGCATTATCTCATAAGGGAAATATTGGACAATCAAATTAATGACTGCCCAGGCTTCAGGATGTCTTTTTACACTATATAAGGGTGGAAATTTACATTGGAAACGTTTAGTTTAGCTGTTAATGAAGTTTCGTTTTTTTAGTGCTGAAAATTCATTGTCTGCTGGCGCTGTACACTTTTTCTAAGTGTTGCAATATCTCATGAAGGAAATACTGGACAATCAAATTAATGACTTTCCAGGCTTCAGGATGCCTTTCTACACTATATAAAGGTGGAAATGTACATTGGAAACGTTTGGTTTAGCTGTTATAAAAGTTTGGTTTTTTAGTGCTGTAAATGCATTTTCAGCTCGCGCTGTACACATTTGCTATAAGAGGCATTATCTCAGAAGGGAAATATTGGACAATCAAATTAATGACTGCCCAGGCTTCAGGATGTCTTTTTACACTATATAAAGGTGGAAATTTACATTGGAAACGTTTGGTTTAGCTGTTATAAAAGTTTGGTTTTTTTAGTGCTGAAAATGCATTTTCAGCTCGCACTGTACACATTTGCTGTGTGAGGCATTATCTCATAAGGGAAATACTGGACAATCAAATTAATGACTGCCCAGGCTTCAGGATGTCTTTTTACACTATATAAAGGTGGAAATTTACATTGGAAACGTTTGGTTTAGCTGTTATAAAAGTTTGGTTTTTTAGTGCTGAAAATGCATTTTCAGCTCGCACTGTACACATTTGCTATGTGAGGCATTATCTCATAAGGGAAATACTGGACAATCAAATTAATGACTTCCCAGGCTTCAGGATGCCTTTTTACACTCTATAAATGTGGAAATTTACATTGGAAACGTTTGGTTTAGCTGTTAATGAAGTTTCGTTTTTTTAGTGCTGAAAATTCATTGTCTGCTGGCGCTGTACACTTTTTCTAAGTGTTGCAATATCTCATGAAGGAAATACTGGATAATCAAATTAATGACTTTCCAGGCTTCAGGATGCCTTTCTACACTATATAAAGGTGGAAATGTACATTGGAAACGTTTGGTTTAGCTGTTATAAAAGTTTGGTTTTTTAGTGCTGTAAATGCATTTTCAGCTCGCGCTGTACACATTTGCTATGAGAGGCATTATCTCATAAGGGAAATATTAGACAATCAAATTAATGACTGCCCAGGCTTCAGGATGTCTTTTTACACTATATAAGGGTGGAAATTTACATCGGAAACGTTTAGTTTAGCTGTTAATGAAGTTTCGTTTTTTTAGTGCTGAAAATTCATTGTCTGCTGGCGCTGTACACTTTTTCTAAGTGTTGCAATATCTCATGAAGGAAATACTGGACAATCAAATTAATGACTTTCCAGGCTTCAGGATGCCTTTCTACACTATATAAAGGTGGAAATTTACATTGGAAACGTTTGGTTTAGCTGTTATAAAAGTTTGGTTTTTTAGTGCTGTAAATGCATTTTCAGCTCGCGCTGTACACATTTGCTATGAGAGGCATTATCTCATAAAGGAAATATTGGACAATCAAATTAATGACTGCCCAGGCTTCAGGATGTCTTTTTACACTATATAAAAGTGGAAATTTACATTGGAAACGTTTAGTTTAGCTGTTAATGAAGTTTCGTTTTTTTTAGTGCTGAAAATGCATTGTCTGCTGGCGCTGTACACTTTTTCTAAGTGTTGCAATATCTCATGAAGGAAATACTGGACAATCAAATTAATGACTTTCCAGGCTTCAGGATGCCTTTCTACACTATATAAAGGTGGAAATTTACATTAGAAACGTTTGGTTTAGCTGTTATAAAAGTTTGGTTTTTTAGTGCTGTAAATGCATTTTCAGCTCGCGCTGTACACATTTGCTATGAGAGGCATTATCTCATAAGGGAAATATTGGACAATCAAATTAATGACTGCCCAGGCTTCAGGATGTCTTTTTACACTATATAAAGGTGGAAATTTACATTGGAAACGTTTGGTTTAGCTGTTATAAAAGTTTGGTTTTTTAGTGCTTGTAAATGCATTTTCAGCTCGCGCTGTACACATTTGCTATGAGAGGCATTATCTCATAAGGGAAATATTGGACAATCAAATTAATGGCTGCCCAGGCTTCAGGATGTCTTTTTACTCTATATAAAGTTGGAAATTTACATTGGAAACGTTTAGTTTAGCTGTTAATGAAGTTTCGTTTTTTTAGTGCTGAAAATTCATTGTCTGCTGGCGCTGTACACTTTTTCTAAGTGTTGCAATTTCTCATGAAGGAAATACTGGACAATCAATTTAATGACTTTCCAGGCTTCAGGATGCCTTTCTACACTATATAAAGGTGGAAATTTACATTGGAAACGTTTGGTTTAGCTGTTATAAAAGTTTGGTTTTTTAGTGCTGTATATGCATTTTCAGCTCGCGCTGTACACATTTGCTATGAGAGGCATTATCTCATAATGGAAATATTGGACAATCAAATTAATGACTGCCCAGGCTTCAGGATGTCTTTTTACACTATATAAAGGTGGAAATTTACATTGGAAACGTTTAGTTTAGCTGTTAATGAAGTTTCGTTTTTTTAGTGCTGAAAATTCATTGTCTGCTGGCGCTGTACACTTTTTCTAAGTGTTGCAATATCTCATGAAGGAAATACTGGACAATCAAATTAATGACTTTCCAGGCTTCAGGATGCCTTTCTACACTATATAAAGGTGGAAATGTACATTGGAAACGTTTGGTTTAGCTGTTATAAAAGTTTGGTTTTTTAGTGCTGTAAATGCATTTTCAGCTCGCGCTGTACACATTTGCTATGAGAGGCATTATCTCATAAGGGAAATACTGGACAATCAAATTAATGACTTCCCAGGCTTCAGGATGCCTTTTTACACTCTATAAATGTGGAAATTTACATTGGAAACGTTTGGTTTAGCTGTTAATGAAGTTTCGTTTTTTTAGTGCTGAAAATTCATTGTCTGCTGGCGCTGTACACTTTTTCTAAGTGTTGCAATATCTCATGAAGGAAATACTGGACAATCAAATTAATGACTTTCCAGGCTTCAGGATGCCTTTCTACACTATATAAAGGTGGAAATTTACATTGGAAACGTTTGGTTTAGCTGTTATAAAAGTTTGGTTTTTTAGTGCTGTAAATGCATTTTCAGCTCGCGCTGTACACATTTGCTATGAGAGGCATTATCTCATAAGGGAAATATTGGACAATCAAATTAATGACTGCCCAGGCTTCAGGATGTCTTTTTACACTATATAAGGGTGGAAATTTACATTGGAAACGTTTAGTTTAGCTGTTAATGAAGTTTCGTTTTTTTAGTGCTGAAAATTCATTGTCTGCTGGCGCTGTACACTTTTTCTAAGTGTTGCAATATCTCATGAAGGAAATACTGGACAATCAAATTAATGACTTTCCAGGCTTCAGGATGCCTTTCTACACTATATAAAGGTGGAAATGTACATTGGAAACGTTTGGTTTAGCTGTTATAAAAGTTTGGTTTTTTAGTGCTGTAAATGCATTTTCAGCTCGCGCTGTACACATTTGCTATGAGAGGCATTATCTCAGAAGGGAAATATTGGACAATCAAATTAATGACTGCCCAGGCTTCAGGATGTCTTTTTACACTATATAAAGGTGGAAATTTACATTGGAAACGTTTGGTTTAGCTGTTATAAAAGTTTGGTTTTTTTAGTGCTGAAAATGCATTTTCAGCTCGCACTGTACACATTTGCTGTGTGAGGCATTATCTCATAAGGGAAATACTGGACAATCAAATTAATGACTGCCCAGGCTTCAGGATGTCTTTTTACACTATATAAAGGTGGAAATTTACATTGGAAACGTTTGGTTTAGCTGTTATAAAAGTTTGGTTTTTTAGTGCTGAAAATGCATTTTCAGCTCGCACTGTACACATTTGCTATGTGAGGCATTATCTCATAAGGGAAATACTGGACAATCAAATTAATGACTTCCCAGGCTTCAGGATGCCTTTTTACACTCTATAAATGTGGAAATTTACATTGGAAACGTTTGGTTTAGCTGTTAATGAAGTTTCGTTTTTTTAGTGCTGAAAATTCATTGTCTGCTGGCGCTGTACACTTTTTCTAAGTGTTGCAATATCTCATGAAGGAAATACTGGATAATCAAATTAATGACTTTCCAGGCTTCAGGATGCCTTTCTACACTATATAAAGGTGGAAATGTACATTGGAAACGTTTGGTTTAGCTGTTATAAAAGTTTGGTTTTTTAGTGCTGTAAATGCATTTTCAGCTCGCGCTGTACACATTTGCTATGAGAGGCATTATCTCATAAGGGAAATATTAGACAATCAAATTAATGACTGCCCAGGCTTCAGGATGTCTTTTTACACTATATAAGGGTGGAAATTTACATCGGAAACGTTTAGTTTAGCTGTTAATGAAGTTTCGTTTTTTTAGTGCTGAAAATTCATTGTCTGCTGGCGCTGTACACTTTTTCTAAGTGTTGCAATATCTCATGAAGGAAATACTGGACAATCAAATTAATGACTTTCCAGGCTTCAGGATGCCTTTCTACACTATATAAAGGTGGAAATTTACATTGGAAACGTTTGGTTTAGCTGTTATAAAAGTTTGGTTTTTTAGTGCTGTAAATGCATTTTCAGCTCGCGCTGTACACATTTGCTATGAGAGGCATTATCTCATAAAGGAAATATTGGACAATCAAATTAATGACTGCCCAGGCTTCAGGATGTCTTTTTACACTATATAAAAGTGGAAATTTACATTGGAAACGTTTAGTTTAGCTGTTAATGAAGTTTCGTTTTTTTTAGTGCTGAAAATGCATTGTCTGCTGGCGCTGTACACTTTTTCTAAGTGTTGCAATATCTCATGAAGGAAATACTGGACAATCAAATTAATGACTTTCCAGGCTTCAGGATGCCTTTCTACACTATATAAAGGTGGAAATTTACATTGGAAACGTTTGGTTTAGCTGTTATAAAAGTTTGGTTTTTTAGTGCTGTAAATGCATTTTCAGCTCGCGCTGTACACATTTGCTATGAGAGGCATTATCTCATAAGGGAAATATTGGACAATCAAATTAATGACTGCCCAGGCTTCAGGATGTCTTTTTACACTATATAAAGGTGGAAATTTACATTGGAAACGTTTGGTTTAGCTGTTATAAAAGTTTGGTTTTTTAGTGCTTGTAAATGCATTTTCAGCTCGCGCTGTACACATTTGCTATGAGAGGCATTATCTCATAAGGGAAATATTGGACAATCAAATTAATGGCTGCCCAGGCTTCAGGATGTCTTTTTACTCTATATAAAGTTGGAAATTTACATTGGAAACGTTTAGTTTAGCTGTTAATGAAGTTTCGTTTTTTTAGTGCTGAAAATTCATTGTCTGCTGGCGCTGTACACTTTTTCTAAGTGTTGCAATTTCTCATGAAGGAAATACTGGACAATCAATTTAATGACTTTCCAGGCTTCAGGATGCCTTTCTACACTATATAAAGGTGGAAATTTACATTGGAAACGTTTGGTTTAGCTGTTATAAAAGTTTGGTTTTTTAGTGCTGTATATGCATTTTCAGCTCGCGCTGTACACATTTGCTATGAGAGGCATTATCTCATAATGGAAATATTGGACAATCAAATTAATGACTGCCCAGGCTTCAGGATGTCTTTTTACACTATATAAAGGTGGAAATTTACATTGGAAACGTTTAGTTTAGCTGTTAATGAAGTTTCGTTTTTTTAGTGCTGAAAATTCATTGTCTGCTGGCGCTGTACACTTTTTCTAAGTGTTGCAATATCTCATGAAGGAAATACTGGACAATCAAATTAATGACTTTCCAGGCTTCAGGATGCCTTTCTACACTATATAAAGGTGGAAATGTACATTGGAAACGTTTGGTTTAGCTGTTATAAAAGTTTGGTTTTTTAGTGCTGTAAATGCATTTTCAGCTCGCGCTGTACACATTTGCTATGAGAGGCATTATCTCATAAGGGAAATACTGGACAATCAAATTAATGACTTCCCAGGCTTCAGGATGCCTTTTTACACTCTATAAATGTGGAAATTTACATTGGAAACGTTTGGTTTAGCTGTTAATGAAGTTTCGTTTTTTTAGTGCTGAAAATTCATTGTCTGCTGGCGCTGTACACTTTTTCTAAGTGTTGCAATATCTCATGAAGGAAATACTGGACAATCAAATTAATGACTTTCCAGGCTTCAGGATGCCTTTCTACACTATATAAAGGTGGAAATGTACATTGGAAACGTTTGGTTTAGCTGTTATAAAAGTTTGGTTTTTTAGTGCTGTAAATGCATTTTCAGCTCGCGCTGTACACATTTGCTATGAGAGGCATTATCTCATAAGGGAAATATTAGACAATCAAATTAATGACTGCCCAGGCTTCAGGATGTCTTTTTACACTATATAAGGGTGGAAATTTACATCGGAAACGTTTAGTTTAGCTGTTAATGAAGTTTCGTTTTTTTAGTGCTGAAAATTCATTGTCTGCTGGCGCTGTACACTTTTTCTAAGTGTTGCAATATCTCATGAAGGAAATACTGGACAATCAAATTAATGACTTTCCAGGCTTCAGGATGCCTTTCTACACTATATAAAGGTGGAAATGTACATTGGAAACGTTTGGTTTAGCTGTTATAAAAGTTTGGTTTTTTAGTGCTGTAAATGCATTTTCAGCTCGCGCTGTACACATTTGCTATGAGAGGCATTATCTCAAAAGGGAAATATTGGACAATCAAATTAATGACTGCCCAGGCTTCAGGATGTCTTTTTACACTATAAAAAGGTGGAAATTTACATTGGAAACGTTTGGTTTAGCTGTTATAAAAGTTTGGTTTTTTAGTGCTGAAAATGCATTTTCAGCTCGCACTGTACACATTTGCTATGTGAGGCATTATCTCATAAGGGAAATACTGGACAATCAAATTAATGACTTCCCAGGCTTCAGGATGCCTTTTTACACTCTATAAATGTGGAAATTTACATTGGAAACGTTTGGTTTAGCTGTTAATGAAGTTTCGTTTTTTTAGTGCTGTGAAAATTCATTGTCTGCTGGCGCTGTACACTTTTTCTAAGTGTTGCAATATCTCATGAAGGAAATACTGGACAATCAAATTAATGACTTTCCAGGCTTCAGGATGCCTTTCTACACTATATAAAGGTGGAAATTTACATTGGAAACGTTTGGTTTAGCTGTTATAAAAGTTTGGTTTTTTAGTGCTGTAAATGCATTTTCAGCTCGCGCTGTACACATTTGCTATGAGAGGCATTATCTCATAAGGGAAATATTGGACAATCAAATTAATGACTGCCCAGGCTTCAGGATGTCTTTTTACACTATATAAAGGTGGAAATTTACATTGGAAACGTTTAGTTTAGCTGTTAATGAAGTTTCGTTTTTTTTAGTGCTGAAAATTCATTGTCTGCTGGCGCTGTACACTTTTTCTAAGTGTTGCAATATCTCATGAAGGAAATACTGGACAATCAAATTAATGACTTTCCAGGCTTCAGGATGCCTTTCTACACTATATAAAGGTGGAAATTTACATTGGAAACGTTTGGTTTAGCTGTTATAAAAGTTTGGTTTTTTAGTGCTGTAAATGCATTTTCAGCTCGCGCTGTACACATTTGCTATGAGAGGCATTATCTCATAAGGGAAATATTGGACAATCAAATTAATGACTGCCCAGGCTTCAGGATGTCTTTTTACACTATATAAAGGTGGAAATTTACATTGGAAACGTTTGGTTTAGCTGTTATAAAAGTTTGTTTTTTTAGTGCTGTAAATGCATTTTCAGCTCGCGCTGTACACATTTGCTACGAGAGGCATTATCTCATAAGGGAAATATTGGACAATCAAATTAATGGCTGCCCAGGCTTCAGGATGTCTTTTTACTCTATATAAAGTTGGAAATTTACATTGGAAACGTTTAGTTTAGCTGTTAATGAAGTTTCGTTTTTTTAGTGCTGAAAATTCATTGTCTGCTGGCGCTGTACACTTTTTCTAAGTGTTGCAATATCTCATGAAGGAAATACTGGACAATCAAATCAATGACTTTCCAGGCTTCAGGATGCCTTTCTACACTATATAAAGGTGGAAATGTACATTGGAAACGTTTGGTTTAGCTGTTATAAAAGTTTGTTTTTTTAGTGCTGAAAATGCATTTTCAGCTCGCGCTGTACACATTTGCTATGAGAGGCATTGTCTCATAAGGGAAATATTGGACAATCAAATTAATGACTGCCTAGGCTTCAGGATGTCTTTTTACACTATATAAAGGTGAAAATTTACATTGGAAACGTTTGGTTTAGCTGTTATAAAAGTTTGGTTTTTTTAGTGCTGAAAATGCATTTTCAGCTCGCACTGTACACATTTGCTATGTGAGGCATTATCTCATAAGGGAAATACTGGACAATCAAATTAATGACTGCCCAGGCTTCAGGATGTCTTTTTACACTATATAAAGGTGGAAATTTACATTGGAAACGTTTGGTTTAGCTGTTATAAAAGTTTGTTTTTTTAGTGCTGAAAATGCATTTTCAGCTCGCACTGTACACATTTGCTATGTGAGGCATTATCTCATAAGGGAAATACTGGACAATCAAATTAATGACTTCCCAGGCTTCAGGATGCCTTTTTACACTCTATAAATGTGGAAATTTACATTGGAAACGTTTGGTTTAGCTGTTAATGAAGTTTCGTTTTTTTAGTGCTGAAAATTCATTGTCTGCTGGCGCTGTACACTTTTTCTAAGTGTTGCAATATCTCATGAAGGAAATACTGGACAATCAAATTAATGACTTTCCAGGCTTCAGGATGCCTTTCTACACTATATAAAGGTGGAAATTTACATTGGAAACGTTTGGTTTAGCTGTTATAAAAGTTTGTTTTTTTAGTGCTGAAAATGCATTTTCAGCTCGCGCTGTACACATTTGCTATGAGAGGCATTGTCTCATAAGGGAAATATTGGACAATCAAATTAATGACTGCCTAGGCTTCAGGATGTCTTTTTACAATATATAAAGGTGGAAATTTACATTGGAAACGTTTGGTTTAGCTGTTATAAAAGTTTGGTTTTTTTAGTGCTGAAAATGCATTTTCAGCTCGCACTGTACACATTTGCTATGTGAGGCATTATCTCATAAGGGAAATACTGGACAATCAAATTAATGACTGCCCAGGCTTCAGGATGTCTTTTTACACTATATAAAGGTGGAAATTTACATTGGAAACGTTTGGTTTAGCTGTTATAAAAGTTTGTTTTTTTAGTGCTGAAAATGCATTTTCAGCTCGCACTGTACACATTTGCTATGTGAGGCATTATCTCATAAGGGAAATACTGGACAATCAAATTAATGACTTCCCAGGCTTCAGGATGCCTTTTTACACTCTATAAATGTGGAAATTTACATTGGAAACGTTTGGTTTAGCTGTTAATGAAGTTTCGTTTTTTTAGTGCTGAAAATTCATTGTCTGCTGGCGCTGTACACTTTTTCTAAGTGTTGCAATATCTCATGAAGGAAATACTGGACAATCAAATTAATGACTTTCCAGGCTTCAGGATGCCTTTCTACACTATATAAAGGTGGAAATTTACATTGGAAACGTTTGGTTTAGCTGTTATAAAAGTTTGGTTTTTTAGTGCTGTAAATGCATTTTCAGCTCGCGCTGTACACATTTGCTATGAGAGGCATTATCTCATAAGGGAAATATTGGACAATCAAATTAATGACTGCCCAGGCTTCAGGATGTCTTTTTACACTATATAAAGGTGGAAATTTACATTGGAAACGTTTGGTTTAGCTGTTATAAAAGTTTGTTTTTTTTAGTGCTGAAAATGCATTTTCAGCTCGCACTGTACACATTTGCTATGTGAGGCATTATCTCATAAGGGAAATACTGGACAATCAAATTAATGACTGCCCAGGCTTCAGGATGTCTTTTTACACTATCTAAAGGTGGAAATTTACATTGGAAACGTTTGGTTTAGCTGTTATAAAAGTTTGGTTTTTTAGTGCTGAAAATGCATTTTCAGCTCGCACTGTACACATTTGCTATGTGAGGCATTATCTCATAAGGGAAATACTGGACAATCAAATTAATGACTGCCCAGGCTTCAGGATGTCTTTTTACACTATCTAAAGGTGGAAATTTACATTGGAAACGTTTGGTTTAGCTGTTATAAAAGTTTGGTTTTTTAGTGCTGTATATGCATTTTCAGCTCGCGCTGTACACATTTGCTATGAGAGGCATTATCTCATAATGGAAATATTGGACAATCAAATTAATGACTGCCCAGGCTTCAGGATGTCTTTTTACACTATATAAAGGTGGAAATTTACATTGGAAACGTTTAGTTTAGCTGTTAATGAAGTTTCGTTTTTTTAGTGCTGAAAATTCATTGTCTGCTGGCGCTGTACACTTTTTCTAAGTGTTGCAATATCTCATGAAGGAAATACTGGACAATCAAATTAATGACTTTCCAGGCTTCAGGATGCCTTTCTACACTATATAAAGGTGGAAATGTACATTGGAAACGTTTGGTTTAGCTGTTATAAAAGTTTGGTTTTTTAGTGCTGTAAATGCATTTTCAGCTCGCGCTGTACACATTTGCTATGAGAGGCATTATCTCATAAGGGAAATATTGGACAATCAAATGAATGACTGCCCAGGCTTCAGGATGTCTTTTTACACTATATAAAGGTGGAAATTTACATTGGAAACGTTTGGTTTAGCTGTTATAAAAGTTTGGTTTTTTAGTGCTGAAAATGCATTTTCAGCTCGCACTTTACACATTTGCTATGTGAGGCATTATCTCATAAGGGAAATACTGGACAATCAAATTAATGACTTCCCAGGCTTCAGGATGCCTTTTTACACTCTATAAATGTGGAAATTTACATTGGAAACGTTTGGTTTAGCTGTTAATGAAGTTTCGTTTTTTAGTGCTGAAAATTCATTGTCTGCTGGCGCTGTACACTTTTTCTAAGTGTTGCAATATCTCATGAAGGAAATACTGGACAATCAAATTAATGACTTTCCAGGCTTCAGGATGCCTTTTTACACTATATAAAGGTGGAAATTTACATTGGAAACGTTTGGTTTAGCTGTAATAAAAGTTTGGTTTTTTAGTGCTGTAAATGCATTTTCAGCTCGCGCTGTACACATTTGCTATGAGAGGCATTATCTCATAAGGGAAATATTGGACAATCAAATTAATGACTGCCCAGGCTTCAGGATGTCTTTTTACACTATATAAAGGTGGAAATTTACATTGGAAACGTTTGGTTTAGCTGTTATAAAAGTATGGTTTTTTAGTGCTGAAAATGCATTTACAGCACGAAAAAAACAAACTTTTATAACAGCTAAACCAAACGTTTCCAATGTAAATTTCCACATTTATATAGTGTAAAAAGGCATCCTGAAGCCTGGGAAGTCATTAATTTGATTGTCCAGTATTTCCCTTATGAGATAATGCCTCACATAGCAAATGTGTACAGCGCGAGCTGAAAATGCATTTACAGCACTAAAAAAACAAACTTTTATAACAGCTAAACTAAACGTTTCCAATGTAAATTTCCACCTTTATATAGTGTAAAAAGACATCCTGAAGCCTGGGCAGTCATTAATTTGATTGTCCAATATTTCCCTTATGAGATAATGCCTCTCATAGAAAATGTGTACAGCGCGAGCTGAAAATGCATTTACAGCACTAAAAAACCAAACTTTTATAACAGCTAAACCAAACGTTTCCAATGTAAATTTCCACCTTTATATAGTGTAAAAAAAACATCCTGAAGCCTGGGCAGTCATTAATTTGATTGTCCAATATTTCCCTTATGAGATAATGCCTCTCATAGCAAATGTGTACAGCGCGAGCTGAAAATGCATTTACAGCACTAAAAAACCAAACTTTTATAACAGCTAAACCAAACGTTTCCAATGTAAATTTCCACCTTTATATAGTGTAGAAAGGCATCCTGAAGCCTGGAAAGTCATTAATTTGATTGTCCAGTATTTCCTACATGAGATATTGCAACACTTAGAAAAAGTGTACAACGCCAGCAGACAATGAATTTGCAGCACTAAAAAAACGAAACTTCATTTACAGCTAAACCAAACGTTTCCAATGTAAATTTCCACATTTATATAGTGTAAAAAGGCATCCTGAAGCCTGGGAAGTCATTAATTTGATTGTCCAGTATTTCCCTTATGAGATAATGCCTCACATAGCAAATGTGTACAGCGCGAGCTGAAAATGCATTTACAGCACTAAAAAAACAAACTTTTATAACAGCTAAACCAAACGTTTCCAATGTAAATTTCCACCTTTATATAGTGTAGAAAGGCATCCTGAAGCCTGGAAAGTCATTAATTTGATTGTCCAGTATTTCCTTCATGAGATATTGCAACACTTAGAAAAAGTGTACAGCGCCAGCAGACAATGAATTTGCAGCACTAAAAAAACGAAACTTCATTAACAGCTAAACCAAACGTTTCCAATGTAAATTTCCACCTTTATATAGTGTAAAAAGATATCCTGAAGCCTGGGCAGTCATTAATTTGATTGTCCAATATTTTCCTTATGAGATAATGCCTCTCATAGCAAATGTGTACAGCGCGAGCTGAAAATGCATTTACAGCACTAAAAAACCAAACTTTTATAACAGCTAAACCAAACGTTTCCAATGTAAATTTCCACAATTATATAGTGTAAAAAGGTCTCCTGAAGCCTGGGAAGTCATTAATTTGATTGTCCAGCATTTCCATTATGAGATAATGTCTCACATAGCAAATGTGTACAGCGCGAGCTGAAAATGCATTTACAGCACTAAAAAAACAAACTTTTATAACAGCTAAACCAAACGTTTACAATGTAAATTTCCACCTTTATATAGTGTAAAAAGGCATCCTGAAGCCTGGAAAGTCATTAATTTGATTGTCCAGTATTTCCTTCATGAGAAAATGCAACACTTAGAAAAAGTGTACAGCGCCAGCAGACAATGAATTTGCAGCACTAAAAAAACGAAACTTCATTAACAGCTAAACCAAACGTTTCCAATGTAAATTTCCACATTTATATAGTGTAAAAAGGCATCCTGAAGCCTGGGAAGTCATTAATTTGATTGTCCATTATTTCCCTTATGAGATAATGCCTCACATAGCAAATGTGTACAGCGCGAGCTGAAAATGCATTTACAGCACTAAAAAAACAAACTTTTATAACAGCTAAACTAAACGTTTCCAATGTAAATTTCCACCTCTATATAGTGTAAAAAGGTCTCCTGAAGCCTGGTAAGTCATTAATTTGATTGTCCAGTATTTCCCTTATGGGATAATGCCTCACATAGCAAATGTGTACAGCGCGAGCTGAAAATGCATTTACAGCACTAAAAAAACAAACGTTTATAACAGCTAAACCAAACGTTTCCAATGTAAATTTACACCTTTATATAGTGTAAAAAGGCATCCTGAAGCCTGGAAAGTCATTAATTTGATTGTCCAGTATTTCCTTCATGAGATATTGCAACACTTAGAAAAAGTGTACAGCGACAGCAGACAATGAATTTGCAGCACTAAAAAAACGAAACTTCATTAACAGCTAAACCAAACGTTTCCAATGTAAATTTCCACATTTATATAGTGTAAAAAGGCATCCTGAAGCCTGGGAAGTCATTAATTTGATTGTCCAGTATTTCCTTCATGAGATATTGCAACACTTAGAAAAAGTGTACAGCGCCAGCAGACAATGAATTTGCAGCACTAAAAAAACGAAACTTCATTAACAGCTAAACCAAACGTTTCCAATGTAAATTTCCACATTTATATAGTGTAAAAAGGCATCCTGAAGCCTGGGAAGTCATTAATTTGATTGTCCAGTATTTCCCTTATGAGATAATGCCTCACATAGCAAATGTGTACAGCGCGAGCTGAAAATGCATTTACAGCACTAAAAAAACTAACTTTTATAACAGCTAAACTAAACGTTTCCAATGTAAATTTCCACCTTTATATAGTGTAAAAAAGACATCCTGAAGCCTGGGCAGTCATTAATTTGATTGTCCAATATTTCCCTTATGAGATAATGCCTCACATAGCATTTACAGCACTAAAAAACCAAACTTTTATAACAGCTAAACCAAACGTTTCCAATGTAAATTTCCACCTTTATATAGTGTAGAAAGGCATCCTGAAGCCTGGAAAGTCATTAATTTGATTGTCCAGTATTTCCTTCATGAGATATTGCAACACTTAGAAAAAGTGTACAGCGCCAGCAGACAATGAATTTTCAGCACTAAAAAAACGAAACTTCATTAACAGCTAAACCAAACGTTTCCAATGTAAATTTCCACATTTATATAGTGTAAAAAGGCATCCTGAACCCTGGGAAGTCATTAATTTGATTGTCCAGTATTTCCCTTATGAGATAATGCCTCACATAGCAAATGAGTACAGCGCGAGCTGAAAATGCATTTACAGCACTAAAAAACCAAACTTTTATAACAGCTAAACCAAACGTTTCCAATGTACATTTCCACCTTTATATAGTGTAAAAAGGCATCCTGAAGCCTGGGAAGTCATTAATTTGATTGTCCAGTATTTCCCTTATGAGATAATGCCTCACATAGCAAATGTGTACAGTGCGAGCTGAAAATGCATTTACAGCACTAAAAAACCAAACTTTTATAACAGCTAAACCAAACGTGTCCAATGTAAATTTCCACCTTTATATAGTGTAGAAAGGCATCCTGAAGCCTGGAAAGTCATGAATTTGATTGTCCAGTATTTCCTTCATGAGATATTGCAACACTTAGAAAAAGTGTACAGCGCCAGCAGACAATGAATTTGCAGCACTAAAAAAACGAAACTTCATTTCCAGCTAAACCAAACGTTTCCAATGTAAATTTCCACATTTATATAGTGTAAAAAGGCATCCTGAAGCCTGGGAAGTCATTAATTTGATTGTCCAGTATTTCCCTTATGAGATAATGCCTCACATAGCAAATGTGTACAGCGCGAGCTGAAAATGCATTTACAGCACTAAAAAAACAAACTTTTATAACAGCTAAACTAAACGTTTCCAATGTAAATTTTCACCTTTATATAGTGTAAAAAGACATCCTGAAGCCTGGGCAGTCATTAATTTGATTGTCCAATATTTCCCTTATGAGATAATGCCTCTCATAGCAAATGTGTACAGCGCGAGCTGAAAATGCATTTACAGCACTAAAAAACCAAACTTTTTTAACAGCTAAACCAAACGTTTCCAATGTAAATTTCCACCTTTATATAGTGTAGAAAGGCATCCTGAAGCCTGGAAAGTCATTAATTTGATTGTCCAGTATTTCCTTCATGAGATATTGCAACACTTAGAAAAAGTGTACAGCGCCAGCAGACAATGAATTTGCAGCACTAAAAAAACGAAACTTCATTAACAGCTAAACCAAACGTTTCCAATGTAAATTTCCACCTTTATATAGTGTAGAAAGGCATCCTGAAGCCTGGGCAGTCATTAATTTGATTGTCCAATATTTCCCTTATGAGATAATGCCTCTCATAGCAAATGTGTACAGCGTGAGCTGAAAATGCATTTACAGCACAAAAAAAACAAACTTTTATAACAGCTAAACCAAACGTTTCCAATGTAAATTTCCACCTTTATATAGTGTAAAAAGACATCCTGAAGCCTGGGAAGTCATTAATTTGATTGTCCAGTATTTCCCTTATGAGATAATGCCTCACCATAGCAAATGTGTACAGCGCGAGCTGAAAATGCATTTACAGCACTAAAAAACCAAACTTTTATAACAGCTAAACCAAACGTTTCCAATGTAAATTTCCACCTTTATATAGTGTAAAAAGGCATCCTGAAGCCTGGGAAGTCATTAATTTGATTGTCCAGTATTTCCCTTTTGAGATAATGCCTCACATAGCAAATGTGTACAGCGCGAGCTGAAAATGCATTTACAGCACTAAAAAACCAAACTTTTATAACAGCTAAACCAAACGTTTCCAATGTAAATTTCCACCTTTATATAGTGTAAAAAGGCATCCTGAAGCCTGGGAAGTCATTAATTTGATTGTCCAGTATTTCCCTTATGAGATAATGCCTCACATAGCAAATGTGTACAGCGCGAGCTGAGAATGCATTTACAGCACTAAAAAAACAAACTTTTATAACAGCTAAACCAAACGTTTCCAATGTAAATTTCCACCTTTATATAGTGTAGAAAGGCATCCTGAAGCCTGGAAAGTCATTAATTTGATTGTCCAGTATTTCCTTCATGAGATATTGCAACACTTAGAAAATGTGTACAGCGCCAGCAGACAATGAATTTGCAGCACTAAAAAAACGAAACTTCATTAACAGCTAAACCAAACGTTTCCAATGTAAATTTCCACATTTATATAGTGTAAAAATGCATCCTGAAGCCTGGGAAGTCATTAATTTCTTTGTCCAGTATTTCCTTCATGAGATACAGCAACACTTAGAAAAAGTCTGTGTGACAGCCTGGAGAGACTGCTGACAGGAGGGAATAGACCCCACTGGGGCTGACATGGGCTAGCTACCCATGCTGGCAGTCTCTGACACTGTGTTCAGTTTGTTGGAGACACCCGCCAAGTGCTACAGAAAGTCTACAAAGAATGACACCCCTACAGCCTGCGAGAGCGGGGGCGCAAGATGGCTCAATGACTGACCACACGGTTACAGACCTAGGAACAAACATGACTACGAGCAAGAACACGGTGCATGAGACAATGGCAGCAGGACACTCACTTCAGGTCTGCACCTGTGGCTGGGCAAAAGTAACATCAGTTACAGGGTTGAAGATCCACCAAGGAAAGAAGTGGTGTTTGGGAAAGCCGAGTCAAGGGCCTCGCATTGACCAATACTTCTTACGAAGTAATGCGTCAAATCAGTCGAGTGAAGCACAGCGACGGGAAAAAACCCAAAGTTCGCAGAGCATCAGCCCCCCTGTCACTGAGGAGGGTATTATAAACACAGAATTGCAGGAGGTAGAACCCACTCAGCCACAGAGACCTCCCAAAGAGAACAAGATCAAAGGGCACAGACAGAGTGTGAGGTGGCCCAAAACTATTGAGAAGAGAGAGTGGGAAACCGTCAATAACGACCTGGTGAAAATGTTGGAGCAACAAGTGGGCACTGCAGAGAGAAAGCTGGAACACATCGGTGACATCATCTACCACTATGGAGAGGAGCGCTTTGGAGTGAACAGCTGGAAAACCACCAACAAAATACCACCACCAACCAAACCTAGGAGGCAACAAGAGATAGAGAGACTGATCAGGGAAAGAAGGGACCTGCGGAAACAGTGGAGAAAAGCCTCTGATCCAGAGAGAGAAGGTCTCATGCTGCTCCATGGGGACATCAAGCTCCGGTTGAAAACCTTACGAAGAGCAGAGAACTTGAGGAAACTTCGCAGGAAGAAGGAACACACAAGAACCCTGTTCTATAAAAATCCCTTCAAGTTTGTCAAAGATCTCTTCGCTAAGGACAAAAGCGGGTTCCTGCAAACTTCAAAGAAGGAACTTGAAGAGCACCTGGAAAAGGTCTACCAAGACACGAAAAGGCATGAACAGCTAGCCATCCCACATGATATCCCCCCCATTCGACCACCAGAGGTCAACATCGAGACCGGCCCTCCAAAATGGAAAGAAGTGGAGAACATGGTGGGCGTGCAAGATCAGGATCTGCACCAGGACCAAATGGAGTGTCATATAAGCTCTACAAGAACTCACCAGATGTCCTACGCTATCTTTGGAGGCTAATGAGAATCGTCTGGCAGAAGGGGATAATACCAAAGGCATGGCGAAGGGCTGGAGGTGTACTAATTCCAAAAGAGAAGGACGCTGATATCAGTCAATTTCGGCCAATCAGCCTTCTCAACGTTGAAGGGAAAATCTTTTTCAGCGTCTTGACACACACCACCTACCTGGAGAAAAAACGAGTACATTGACACATCCGTACAAAAGGCTGGAATTTCTGGATTCTCTGGCTGCTTGGAGCACACCAGTATGATCTGGCATCAGATTCAAGCAGCGAAGAAGAACAAAGGGGATCTTCATGTCATCTTTCTCGACCTAGCCAATGCCTTTGGTTCAGTTCCGCATAGCCTTCTCTGGGAGTCCTTCAACTTCTTCCGCGTTCCAACATCCATCACTACCTTGGTAAAATTCTACTTTGAAGACCTGCAGCTGTGCTTCACAACACCCGACTTCAAAACATCATGGCAGCAAGTAGAAGTAGGCATCATGGCAGGTTGCACGATCTCACCCCTGGCCTTTACAATGGCCATGGAGGTCATCATCAGGGCCTCAAAATGGGTGGCGGGGTGAGCGAACCAGGAACGGGATCCGCCTTCCACCGTCCGAGTATATATGGACGACATGACCACTCTGACCACCACTGCAGCTTGCACCAGGCGGCTACTTGGTAAGCTGCAGGAAAACATCAGCTGGGCCCGGATGAAAATCAAGCCGAACAAGTCACGTAGCATCTCGATAATCAAGGGAGAGCTAAAAGACGTGAAGTTCTGCATTGGTGACGAACCAATACCAACGGTGGCAGAACAACCTGTCAAAAGCCTGGGCAGATGGTATGACTCAAGTCTTAAGGATAAAAACCAGGTGCAGCAGCTAAGACAGGATATCATCAACGACCTGAACAACATCAACAAGACTCCACTACCAGGGAAGCTCAAGCTCTGGTGTCTGCAATTTGGGCTTCTCCCTCTCGTGATGTGGCCACTCACTGTCTACGAGGTCCCACTAACAACTGTGGAGAAGATGGAGCGAGCCATCACAGTATATGTGAAACAGTGGCTTGGTGTCCCACGCTGTCTGAATAACATCAGCCTCTATGGCAAAGGAGTCCTCGAACTGCCCATCACAAGTCTCACTGAAGAATACAAGTGCTCTAAAGTGAGACTACAGATGACGCTGACGGACTCCAGAGACCGGACCATCAGTGAAACGGCACCACCCCTGTCAACTGCACGGAAATGGACACCATCCAGTGCAGTGCAGCATGCCACAGCAGCCCTGAGGCACAGCGATATTGTGGGACACGTCCAGAGGGGAAGAGGAGGCTTTGGCCTTACAGCAAGCAAACCAACTTGGTGTAAGGCCTCAACCGCAGAGAGGAAAAAAATGGTCGTGGAGGAGGTGCGCCGCCAGGAAGAGGCTGAAAGGTCTGCAAAGGCTGTCTCGCTTGCCAAGCAGGGACAGTGGATGAGGTGGGAAGGCCTGGAGAAAAGAAAGCTTGGCTGGAGGGATCTCTGGGAGATGGAAGCTAGCAACATCAGCTTCATCATCAGAGCTACCAATGACGTGCTGCCATCCCCAAAAAACCTCCACCAGTGGTATGGCGAAGATCCAACCTGTGCCCTCTGCCCAACACCAGCAACTCTCAAACACATCCTGACTGGTTGTAAGACCAGCCTCACACAAGGCCGCTATACCTGGAGGCACAACCAGGTCCTCAAGAGCTTGGCAGCAGTGCTTGAAAGCAGGAGAACTACCATCAACTCCTTGCCCTTAAGAGCCACCACTACCATTACAGCACCAAAATTTGTCCGAGAGGGACAGGAAAAGCCCAACCATCCTTTTCTCAAGCCAGAAGTTGGTCAGCTAACCAAGGCTCGGGATTGGAAGATGCTGGTCGATATAGGTCAGCAACTAATCTTCCCAGCAGAGATTGCAACCACCACCCTAAGGCCAGACTTAGTGCTGTGGTCCCATTCATTGAAGACTGTCTACATTGCAGAGCTCACAGTCCCGTGGGAAAATGCAGTTGAAGAGGCCTATGAGCGTAAGAAGTTGCGCTACACTGAACTGGCGGCGGACGCACAACAACGAGGGTGGAAAGCCAAGGTCTATCCCGTCGAAGTTGGATGCAGAGGGTTTCTGGCCTCATCAACCATCAAGCTGCTGAAAGACCTGGGAATCCATGGACAGGCTCTGCGGCACACAGTCAGATCGCTCTCTAAAGCGGCTGAAAGAAGCAGCCAGTGGATCTGGATGAAGAGGAAGGACCCCTACTGGGCTCATAGATCAGCAACATGACCCCCGTCCCCCCTCCCCATCCCACCACTAATCTGCGTCATCCCACTTGAGTACCCAGGGCAGAACCATCCACCACAGTTAATTGGGCATGGGACATAAGCGCGGGCGTGATCAACCGGCCGCTGGCCACCATCGATGAGGGTGTCTAGTGATAAAGGCCGAAACACCCAGTGATTTGATGGAACACTACTGACGATGTGTCCCAAATTGACATCTTTCCCATTCCAACCATGAGACACAACCCCCATGCCACTCTCCATAGCAAGCCTAACCTCATGAGAATACCATCTATCGGCACAATGGACAGTTTACCATCACGTCCATGTTTTTATGATTCTGCTATGTGAGGCATTATCTCATAAGGGAAATACTGGACAATCAAATTAATGACTGTCCAGGCTTCAGGATGTCTTTTTCCACGATATAAAGGTGGAATCTTTCATTGGAAACGTTTGGTTTAGCTGTTATAGAAGTTTGGGTTTTTATTGTGCTGCAAATGCATTTTCAGCTTGCGCTGTGCACATTTGCAAAGTGAGGCAATATCTCATAAGGGAAATACTGGACAATCAAATTAATGACTGTCCAGTCTTCAGTATGTCAGTTTACACTATATAAAGGAAGAAATTTACATTGGAAACGTTGAATTAAGCTGTTATAGAAATGTGGTAGTTTAGTACTGCAAATGCATTTTCAGCTCGCGCTGTACACATTTTCTAAGTGAAGCATTATCTCATGAGGGAAAGACTGGACAATCAAATTAATGACTGTCCAGTCTTCAGTATGTCAGTTTACACTATTGTTAGGTTGAAGATATATTTTATCCCATATTTTACTCTATTAGTATTGCAAAAGAATTGTTCCACAGTGTGACCTATGTTTGACCATATGGATGAGAAGACTTCAAGAGAAGCGGATGCCTGAAGACAGGATCAACGTCTACAACATCAAAGGAGGTGTGCCGAGACACACCTCTGAACCAAAAGGACTGAGACTTTAGTGCCAGAGCACTAAAAGGCATATCTGCCTTTTCAATCAGTAAATGACTGCCATTGATGTCTGTCTTTCCTCTTGTGTCTGAAATGTTTACATGTTCCTGCTGGTGCTCCCCCCTTCGTTCCTTAGTGCAAATACATTGTATTGTTTAGGGACTTCCCAAATAAAATAGAGGGCTCGGCGGAGTGTGCTCCAGAACGAAGTTGGAGATGTAACTGAGCACACCTCCGTTCGTTCTCCTCGCGAGTAAAAGATCAACTCTTGTCTTCCTTTCATTCATTTTGCCTTTGTTCAGTGAATGCTTAGGTGATTGAACCTGACATTATTTTGGTCCTTCGAGCGGGAAGCCAAGATACCTGAGGATTCCAGCGGGTGTGGTGAACTCCAGAAAGACCATGGCCATGGCAGGCTCACTAGAGAGAGCCTAAAAATCCTTTTCCAGGACTGGACCTCACCCCACCAGCTGGGATCTGACGGTTGACGGCGATCCAATGGAGGGAAGACAACAGTGGTGAGATATTTTTTTTTAGGGGGGAAGTGACTGACTGGAGGTCATTGCGCGTTAAGAATAAATAAATAAGTGTTCAGAATAAATAAATGAGCATTAAGAATAAATAAATAAAAATAAAACATAAAAAAGAAAAAAAAGCAAAGAAAGACATGAAGTAGAGATGAAATAAGAAAAGAGAAAGAAAGAAAGATAGAGAAAAGAGAAAGAAATTGTGTATAGATAAGAAATCCTGTGCATACTAGTCGATGGCAGGTCCATGAAGGACAGTGGAGTGAGAAATAAAAAAACCCTGTGAATACTAGTCAATGGCAGGTATATGACGGCGGAGTCCGAGAAATTCCGTGGAGAAAGTAGGACGGCGGAGTCTGTGTGTACACTTAAATTCCGTGTGTGAATGTTTGCGCAAACCGTATGTAAAGTGAGTGAACGGTGTGATTGGGGATTACAAATACCACTTGGTATTTTATCCGATGTAATACAGTAGGGTTGTACACAGCAGACTGGTGTGGATGCAAAGGCAATAATTCTCCACCTGAAAAGGTTGAATTGAGAATTACCACAACAGGAAATTTGAGTTGCTGTCCTACTGATGAGAAACCAGTTTTTAGAACACCTTAGGTGTTGACAAACTGGTCCAAATTTTCTAAAATGGGGATATTAGGTAGTAAAATAAAACCCAGGGATACGCTGCAGTGTAGAGATTGGAAGTTCATCGAAAAACAGGATCCTGATAAAACTCAGTATTTAGATACATGGATAACTGAACATGGCTTTAATGGTCAGTTAAATACACAAAAAATAGCCGCATTGCAGGGATCAATCATAGGAAAGACGAAAAAGACCCCAAAAAGATGAAGAAAAATGGCTTTGAGGAAACAGAATATTGGATGAGGGTAGCCTTAAAAAGAGAAGAGGGATACAGGAAACAAAAAGAGAATGAAAACAAAATAAGCAAAGGAAAGGAATGCGAAAAGTCAGATAGAGCAAATTACACTGAAATAGGAAGAGTAAAACAAAAGGATGATGAGACTTTTGAGCAACACAAAGTGAGAATGACAGCTGTGTTTAAAAATCACAGCGGGCTACAGGAAAATGGTAATGTAAATGGGCCATTTCAACAGCAGTTGAAGAATGCTTTACATGCAGGCTCAAGAGAGGTAATTCATAAGTGGGTAAATAAACATTTCCTTTGCCTGCCAACAGGTACCCTGGAGGAGTATGTAAATCACGCCCTCCATGCTGAGAAGATAGAAAATAAAAAGAAGCAGAGGTCTATAGACAGGACAGGTCAGGTAGGACAGGTAGGACAGGAGGTCTTTTATCGAGGTGGAAAGGGCCTAGGTAGCTTTAGAGGACAAAGGGGCAGACGACAGAGAGGAGGAAGAATAGGAAGAGGAGCAAACAGGCAAAATACATCAGGCTGCTGGCGTTGTGGTAAAGAAGGCCATATAGCAAGAGATTGCCCTGAGAAAAAGCAACCTTCAGCATGACTAGGATAGGAAGCATCTAAACAGGATTTAGAGGCTGATCAAGGAACAGATGAGTTTCTAGATGAAGAGGTCCTCCTAAATTTACAAGAGATATTGGCCTTTGATGAAATAACTGAGCTGAAATAACCTTATTGGTAAATGGGTCACCAATTACCTTTTTATGTGACACTGGTGCATGTAGGATTGCTTGTAATAAATTAATTCCAAATGATAGAGCAAGAGAAATGTGTCATAGTCAGATTTGCAAGTGGAAAACTGTCTAGAGTAAAAGAATTAGAACCTGTGTGGTTGAGGGACCCAGAAGGACACTGAGTTGGTTGCATGAATTGAAATTAGGTTTACTTTTACAGAACAATGAGAGCCCAAGTTGTGGGGATGTGATTAATTTACAGAAAAAGATTATTGATGGCACAATTTATACTTACATGATCCGACAGACAAGGTATATCATTCTGATGATGGGTTTTACTTAATTGTATACTTGTGTCTTTTTCAGAAAGAGAGGAGTAGGTGTTGTGAAATCTTAATTGAATGAAGAAGTGAGCATGAGAAACCCTTGTAGGAGCATAGGTGTTTCCTGATTTTGTAGTTTTTGATTTGATACCTTGATAGTTTTGAGTGGCTTTGGTAAGGCTACAGTGAATTTGGAAAATTAAAAAAAAAAAAGGAGTGAGGAAAGTTTGACAGAGGGCAATGGGTATTGGTGTAATCGTAACTCATGAGTGTGCTGTAACAAAGAGTTAACAGCTCTTTGAAGTTAGATGCTCGTTCCCAAGTAGGGGGAGGAAGTCAGAGAGAGAGTTTGGTGATTGAAGAAGGTGTGACTTGAACAAATGAATAAGGATAAGAATTAGGTTCTGCTGTAAGGATGATTTGAAGAAATAAATATGTTATGTTTCATACTTCAGTTGATGATCTTTCTATTAAGGTAACTGTAGTTAGTAACTGGAATGAAATGCACAGATGGAAATGACACGGAAAAAAAAGATGGTAATTTGATAAGAAGGGCTAGTATTTACATTAGAAATAGAAATAGAAATAGAAATAGAAATCCCTTTATTGTCATTGTACTCAAGTGTGCAACGAGATTAGAGGGCTCCCCTCTCCAGTGCAATACAACAATAATACAGACAAATATATAAATTAGATAAATAAATAAGACTGAATAGGGCATATAGAAACACATCACAATGCTGTTTTGCAAGGTTAGGGTGGTCTCGTGTGTGTGTGAGAGTTCAGTATGGAGATGGCTCTCGGAAAGAAACTGTTTCTCAGTCTATTGGTCCTTGATTTGATGCATCTGTAGCGCCTGCCAGAGGGCAACAGGTCGAACAGGTGTGAGTTTGGGTGGGTATTGTCTTTGACGATGTTGAGAGCCCTTCTGAGGCACCGGGCGGTGTAGATGTCCGACAGCGAGGGGAGAGGGCAGCCAATAATCCTTTGCGCTGTTTTGACTGTCCTCTGGAGCCTCACTCTGTCCGCCTCAGTGCAGCCGCTGTACCAGGTGGAGACAGAGTACGTCAGCAGGCTCTCGATGGACGAGTGGTAGAAGGCCAGCAGCAGCTTCCTGTCCAGGTTGAATTTCCTGAGGACTCTCAGGAAGTGCAGACGTTGGCGGACCTTCTTTACCACTGCTGTGGTGTTGTGACTCCAAGAAAGGTCATCGGAGATCTGTACTCCCAGGAACTTGAACGTGTGGACCCTCTC